>NC_091117.1:48700000-49000000 GCF_040183065.1 Periplaneta americana
GAAAGAATACGCAACATGCTGAAGGAAGGATCGATCAGTACGCAAACGCTGTATGATCCAGTTACAATACGTTCGCTTCTTAAGTGGATCCTTTTCTGGCATTGTGTGTAGGCGTAAATGCTGTAATTTGTGTTGGTGAAAACGTGCCGATTTCAAGTTCTGCGAACAGATTCTATACTCATAGCACTTTCTAGAGCCACATAGCGCACTGACCTTTCAGGGTTGGCTGTCATCATCCGAATCACGTCTATTGAATGCTGTCCTTCAGTAGCAGATTTGGGACGATCAATTCGTTTCTTGTCGAGTACAATGAAAGTTATTTTAAATTTATGCAATAATTTGACTACATTTTGGTATGTTAGGATGACGACGAAGGAATTCGTTTGCAGCTTCTCTTCTTGTCCTGTGACTGTCCTCGCAGAACCTTACTAGTTCCATTGGCTGTACAGGAGTCAACACGATCTCTTCAACTTTCAATGAGTACGGTACAAATATCATAACTAAAAACAATAAACAATAATGTTATCTTCTTCAACTCTTACTCAACTCAAAATAATAACGCAATAGCTCCAAACAGTAAACGAAACAAGACAAAAAAACAACTGTAGCACTGTTGTTTACCGTACCTGGCCTACTTCAATTTATGTCTTGTATTCTTTTTACTTGTTCCACAGAAACTAATGTAGGAAAACTAGTAAGGGGACAAAAGGTGGAGAATTCTTGCGGTACAAAAGGGGAATATGTACTGCCAACCTAACAGTACGAATGAAAAAGGTCAGTCAGATTACGGACATCTTGGAGGGAACACGTCATTATGTTAATTTGTACAATAATTATTTTAGTTTTACAATTAGTAATGTTTCCTATTTTCCATCTGACTTCTGTGTCACATAGCACTTCAGTAGCAGTGGCTCGCTTCACGTTTTAGTTATGTAATAACCAGGTAACGCATTTCTGTTCCCAAACGTAGAGCGGATCGAGTATTTCTTCTGGTACATCTATTACATCACATGGGTGCATAAGTAGGGTAAAATTACAAGCAGATACGCATAGGATCATTAAATAACAATGACGTAATGTAATATAAATATACGCCTGTAAAGCCATATGACGTAGAAAGAACGTTCCCTTATTTTAAACAAATTTTATGTGATGTTCGTAAAAGATTTGCATTTCATAACCTCAGAATATATACACTCAGGGACAAAAAAAACCGGACACTTTAATATTTGCTGGTATTTTGCAAAATATTATCTTCTCATACAATATTATGGTAGCCATCTGTTGTTATGGAGACGTGTATACATTGTTGATTGTTTTTTGTTTTATAAACAAGCCATTACAACCAAATATTCCAATTTTGCTTTCGGAGTCTCAGCTATAACAATTTTGTCTCAACCATTTTGTGCTTCATTATCTTTATCATTCGTTATTTCTTTATTTTTACATTTTCTGAGTTTAAGTGGGGTTGTAACATTTGTCTTAAAACAAGATGCGACCTGAAGATGTGGCTCGAGCTGTAGCCCTTTACGATGATGGACGCAGTGTACGTTACATTGCAAATGTTATGAATATGGCTAGAAGCACAACCCATGATGCCATAAAACGGCATAGAGAAACCCTAGAATATACCAGAAGACCAGGTTCGGGTCGTCCAAGAGCTACAAATCCAAATGAAGACAGGTATATGGTGTTGAGAGTTCTTAGGGAGCGCAACCTGCCAGCTACTAGTGTAGCCCAGCTATTTGTTAACATGCATGGACGCCCAATTTCGGCCAAAACAGTTAGAAGGAGGTTGAAAGCAAGTGGACTGATATCAAGTAGACCTGCAACTGGTCCCAGACTTCTCAGGATGCATCGAGTTGAACGACTGCGTTTTGCAAATGATCACAGGGATTGGAGAAATGGACAGTGGTGCTGTGTTCTGTTCACCGATGAGTCCCGTTTCAATCTGTGCTCACCTGATGGACGTGAAAGAGTTTGGAGAAGGAGGGGAGAACGATTTTCACAGTGTTGCATTTCCGAAAATGTGCCGTATGGAGGTGGTGGAGTGATGGTTTGGGCAGGAGTGTGTACGGATGCTCGTACAGAGTTGGTTTTTGTTGAAAATGGAAGACTAACAGCTGATAGGTATATAAATGAATGTTTGGCTGATCATGTTGTGCCATTTGGCCAATTTGTAGGCGATAATTTTGTTTTAATGCATGATAATGCACGGCCGCATATTGCCCATGCGGTCGGAGATTATTTCCAAGAAGTGGGAATCCATGTTCTTCCATGGCCAGCAAGGAGTCCAGACATGAACCGAATTGAACACGTGTGGGACATGCTGGGACGGCGTGTTAAGAATAGACACCGAGACCAGAATCGTTACAAGTGTTGAGGCGAGCACTTGGCGAATAATGGGAACTTATTCCTCAAGAAGACATTGCTAACCAAATTGAGAGCATGCCAAGACGTATGGATGCAGTTATTCAAGCCAGAGGGGGTAATGCCCGTTACTAAAAAGAGTTTTTAATGTTTAAGGCAGCATAAAATGAAAAAACAGTTAAACCAAACGATGCCATAGTTATACGCCCTTTGTAATTTTTTGTAAATTTTCTCATCAGAGATTTTTATTTTTTTCAAATGTTGTCGTATAAGGTGCTAAATGGAACATTATTTTGTTTAAATGGGTTTTGTTTCATTTTGAAATAATTGGCAACAAAATACAAGCAAATATAGAAGTGTCCGGTTTTTTTTGTCCCTGAGTGTAATTTATGTTTTCGTTCACTGCAACAGGATAGGTTTTGATAAATAAATTATTTGTGTATATTGTGTAAAATGTTAATATTACTAATTTGCATATTGATTTTGTTATTATTATTGTGTCCTGTAATATCATGTGGCGTAGGAAAACATTGTCTTTGCTTGAAAAAAATCTTTACTGGCAGTTATAGTAAAAGATATGAATTTCATAATCTCAGAATATATGTTTTTGTTCATGGAAATGGAGTTTATTTCGTTACATGAATTAATTGTATATTTTATATATAGAGTAGCCTATTTATAGTTCATGTGTATCATGTTTACTATTATGTTCTATAATACGGTATATATTGTATATACTAGTCCATTATTTTTATCGCTCTAATTATATTTTCTGTAATATGTAGCACTAATATATTTAGTACAGAGCTAGTTTCGCAGTGTTAGTGCCTTTATATGGTTAAAAAGTAGCTGGAAAGACCATTTCAATTTAATAGTAATCCCACTTACAATTATCATGCTCCATTATTATTATGTACCTAACTAGGTTATACCTTTCGTAGCGTCCTGACGTAAGCAGAGATTGAACTCTAACACTCCTGGATACACTAACCTACAACTTACCTAACTTGTTAGGGAACGAAAATGCGCTGCTTGGTAATAACTAATCTAATGAACTCTACCTGAGCATCAGGGGAAAAAGAAATTAGACTGGGAAGTTTTTCTCCTTCGTTACGCTTGCACTTGCAGCTACCTAGCTCACTCACTCCCATCCCATAAGGTTCTTACTGTAAGCTACAGCGCACGCATGCATTTGGTTTCATGAGATAACTAATGGTCTTACCTTTGTTTCTTTCTTCATATTAATAGCCTTTTACTATATAAAATCATTATAAAATCATGATATTGTAATATGAATTATATCTGGAGTCTTAATAGGTTTTTACGTCTAACTCTTCAGTGATGATTATGGTGATCATGATGATGAAAAGTGAAGTTCAATGTATAGCTTTTGCGCCCAAAATCGTAAGAGTGTGGTAATTCACGCAAGAAGTCTCAATTCTGTGAGTAGTGGAACAGAGAAAAGAATGTAGAGAAGATTCAATTACGGAGACTCTGTTCGAATTAGGTTTTCGTTCTTATTTCGATTGGGGGTACAGATCGAACGGTTGGACTACACTATCAAGTTCTATCACCAAAGTAGGAACACCCAAGACCAAATGCGTCGTCCATTACATTAGGTGCTACTTGTTTAGCTAATCCGATAAATGTACTACCATGCCAGATATACACCGAACAGAGTAGGCGAACCTCTAGGTTATGAGCAGGGTTCGAGACTTTGGACCCGATACAATAAGTTTACTGTGCATGCACTATAGGTTGTTGACTCGCTGCAGGTAGATAGAGATGTGTTGAGGTAACAACATTGCTATTTAGAGTAGAGTACAGTAGTATGGGGAAACACACATATGTACGGCATCTCTTGCTCTGACTTTTCTAACCGTGTAATAGTTTCAGACACAGTTTGTATGAAAACCAAATTATTCGTCAGAACCTTCAAATCCAGAGCGTTTTCCTTTGCGTATTTGTTGGCATTCATTCTACAGTACCCCTACCCACTGTACGCTTTACCACTATACTCAGTACGCCGTTATGCGGATTTCCCACTCAACTGCTCTATCGGGTCCGAAGTCTCGAAGCCTGGTTATGAGTTATAAGCAGACATCGAGATTTTGGACCCGATAGAATAAGTTTACTAAGTCCATACTAGGCAGCTTTGTCACTGTGTTTGAAGTGGATGGGAGTCGGCAGAAGGGGAGACATGTTTACATGAAACCAAGTCCAGTCCAGTCTGCTGGTGCTGTACAGTGACGTTCCAAAGAAAGACAACAAATTGATCAAACATTGAAATAAAATGAATGTTAGAGGAGAAAAATTCTGTAGGACTAAAAAGTTAATCTTTACGTAGATTAAAATAAAAACCTATAATGCGAAATTTTCAAATTAAATTAATATGCACTTCCTTTCGGCTTCTTTCATAAGCACATGTGCAATACTTACTTACTTATTGGCTTTTAAGGAACCCGGAGGTTCATTGCCGCCCTCACATAAGCATGCCATTGGTCCCTATCCTGAGCGATTAATCCAGTCTCTATCATCATATCCAATCTCCCTCAAATGCATTTTAATATTGTCTTCCCATCTTCGTCTCGGCCTCCCCAAAGGTCTTTTTCCCCTCCGGCCTCCCAACTAACACTCTATATGCATTTCTGGATTCGCCCATACGTGCTACATGTCCTGCCCATCTCAAACGTCTGGATTTAATGTTCATAATTATGTCAGGTGAAGAATACAATGCGTGCAGTTCCGTGTTTTGTAACTTTCTCCATTCTGCTGTAACTTCATCCCTCTCCATCATCATTTCACATAGATCTAGGCATAACTCGGATGCTTTATTTGTAAGTGAATCTGACACAGATGGAATTTCTTCCCTCTTAAAGAGACAAAATTTTTATATGTGAAATGTGTTTCGGGAGTTACAGTGGATCTCAAGGTATCGTTTTTTGTCTCTCCTTAGTCTGACATGACACAATTTACATGCAACATGATCCCCATTAACTTCAAAATAATCATTTCCGAACTCCTGCACAAATAAATGCGTCTTAGAGTCTTTAACGTTTGGCATACTTACTGTTAATTATATTCTTACGACTAATCAGATAGATAACCACATGCATAGATCAAAACTAGACTACTATCTCCTGTCCTCTCTTCTGACAAAATGACCTAGACATACAGGACTGTTCTTATTATCAGAACAGTACCTCCTCTCCCTGCCTTATGAGTATGACTGAGTAAATAAAGCACATGGGACGACAGGTAGGTCGCTCCCTCACTGCCCCCACCCACTACCGTTCTGATTACCAACTTGAAATCGCACTGCTTTCTTCTATCGGGTCTAAAGTCTCTAAGCCTGGTTATAAGCGACTTGGTACTGATAATGGAACCTGCAAGCATTTCCGAAGCTTTGGAGATAATGTCTCAACATAGGATAGCAATTAATAAATTTCAATTCAGAACAAAATGGCCATCAAAAACTACCATTTTAGGCTATAGATGTATTGTAATAACTTAAACCAAACCATTAAAGATCAAAAGAAAACTCTACGGAGACGAATATTTTACATGAATCTGAGCGAAAAGCGATGTGATAAATTACAGATATGTTTTTTGGAGCAAAGGTTTTGTTGGAGTGTGTTGTGAAAATAAATTAATCTAATCTTCAAAGTAAAGATTCAATGGTTCAATAATTTGTGAAAGAGTACGCCTATATTTTCCTCCTGAACCTCTCGCAAAATATGTTGGAAATTAGTAGATTAATATGATATAATATTAAAATGTATTTTGTCTGACAACATGAAATTCATTGCTTTCATTAAACAGTTCACGAGACCTAACCTAAAAACGTACTATTTTGATCACGTGAAGTGATTAGTACAAACTCCGAAAACCGAATGACACCTTGAAATGTATGCTTAAGAACACTCACTAACTCCTGATAATTTTTATATTCTATTTTAGTTATAATTGCTGTTACCGTGCGCATTTTCTATCGATCACCCAAGTGCATGTATCACACAATATGTTATATTTATTTAAACTTATCTGATTATAATCTTGAATTCTAACCGTACCTCAATACATAAAATAACGATTGTATATTAATATAACATTGATATTAATTAATTATAAGTATGTTCGAATTTCACTAGCTTCCAGTAATCGGCTCAGAAATCTACAACAATTCGAATTTTCAAAATTTACACTGCCGACAACAGCTGTTCCTGCTGCCAACGTAACAGTTAGAAAATCACTATAGTTTTAGTATTTTTCAGTATCGAAATTCGAAACGAAGTAGGCAAAAGAAAATCCAACCTTCAAACTATAAAATCACCATAATCCACTAGCATATGTAGGCTAGTAATGGGGGGGGGGAGATGGTTAGGTTTCACCCTTAGGGTATTAAGAAAGCTGATCCGGATTATATAGTTTGTTCTACGGATAGCAATTTAGATAGTAAAATGAAATTAAATCATTTACTAAACTCATGAAATGTTTGAAGGAGGTCTCAGAAATTCAGAGGAATTCGTAAAGCGTAAAACTTAAGAGATATTTACATCGTGCAGACTGTGAAAGATAGATCGAGTCTTAAAATATTCTCGTAGTGAAATACTTGAAAACTGGAAATTCAGTTTCCGCATTAATTAGACGTACTTATATATTCACGTCTGATTGATTTCTTTGATTACACAAGCGTTAACTTGTATGCTCGGCCTGAATGTTGTACTACCTTAATTCTATTTATAATTTACTTTTTCAAACATTCGCGTTCCGCTACTTCAAAGGTAGCTGCTGTAGAGTTATTTTTATTAGTCTGAAAAGTATAAGTTCATATCTCATTAATTTATTTCAACATATGCCCGTTGGTAGAGGACATTGTTTTCAATGAACTAGTTTCTGATATCATTAACTATTACACCTTAATAAAAAACGATAGACTAATGAAAATTACTTTAGTTTACATCTCATGTAACTAATTTTTCTGCTTCACAACATCACAACGCGCTCTTACTGTCTTACTTATAGACGAAAATAGATATTCAAACAAAATAGGCATTTTCCTAAACTTCCGATTCCTAATGATGATTTAAAGAGAGAGAGGAAGAAATGGGAGACGAAGAAAAGTGAGGTAAAGAAAGGTCAGGAGAGGAAATTAAGCAAAATATTATGATGGAATTCAAGAAGAAAAATAAAATGGAGAAGAAAAGAAAATTGAGGGAATGAAAGATTTTGGATAAGCGGAGGGAAGAATAAATACTAATGAAAAAAATAACAAAAAATAAGTGAGAATAGACAATGTAAAGTAAATGAAAGAAGAAAAGATAAGTCAATTCAGAAAATTCAATTAATGGAAATTAACGATGAAGATTGGGATATGAAACAAAGCGTAACGAATAGAGAAAATACGAGTAGAGAGGTGAAGAGCATAATTGCAACGAGAAAAATGTCTACCCGAAATTTATGCATTAAATTTATGGAAGAACGTGTGTAAGAAGATAAATCTACATCCAAGTAATATGCAGAACGAAATAGCCTACAGTAGAATACTGAGAAGTTTTTTTTTTTGTTTACAATCAAATTAAGGAGTTAGGTACAGCTTACAGCAGTAAAATTTTTGAAATATTCAACATTTTTTTTCCTCCATTATTGTATCTTGTACAATAATAAAAATTAGTATGTGTAAACCACTGTCCTTCTGCTATATGAAAAACACATGTTTACAATTTAAAACAAATTATTTACATTTTTTTCTTCAAAATTCAGTTCACTGTGCAGTGATGAAGCGTTTCCCACATAACTCAACAACTATCCTACATTCTGTGATGAAATTTCTTGTGTGTATTTATGTGTGTAATATCTACAATATGATGCAAGATCACTTCTCTACCTTTGATAATTGTCTGATAAAAAAATAAATTCATTTTTAAAAATGGTCAAATATCAGTATTTTCTTCTAACACAAAATAAAAAAACTTATTTGTTAAGGAATGTAGTTGAAAGAGCACAATATTGTAAACATGAGTTTCATCAATAAAATAAAAGTGAGAGAACATGAAAAAGTTAACAAGTTTATGAGTTATGAGGGAAACGCTTCGTTACTCTACAGTGAACTGCCAACATTTTGAATTTTGAAAAAAAAAAAAATCTTTTAAATCGTAAAAATATTTTTTTTTCATATAGCAGAAGGACAGTAGTTTTCACATACCAACTTTCATTATTGTACAAGATACAGTAATGGAGGAAAAAATGTTGAATATTTCCAAAAATTTTACTGCTGTAAGCTATACCTAACCCCTTAATTCACTATAACTTACCTGTCTACTAAAGAATTCTTACATTGTGCTTTGACATTTTGACTAAATTCGTCGCTAGATTCCCCTACCTACTTACTTACTTACTTAGAAATAAATGCTGAAAAGACTAAACGAGTTGTGATAACAGGATAGATGGTCGGCTCGGGTATAAAGAAAGCCTTGTGAAACAAACTTCAATGTTTTATACCACTTCTTCTCCGTAAATTAAATTGCTTTGCATTTCAGAATTGTCTTATTTGATTCTTCATACGCAGCCCTCAAGATTGAACCTTACCTGGCTTCAGTTATAAACAGTTTAAGTTATGCGTAACCTGCTTTTCTCGTTTCTTCTCAAGTACTCCATACCTTTTCGCTGACGCACAAGATGTAATACCTATCCTCTCTTCCCACAGATTCTTTTCTCTATGTAATTAAATTTTATGGTAAAATAATAATTCCATATTCAGAGTCTGTATAGCATTCAATGCTTTAGGCAACCATCCGACATATATTGATGCAGTTAAGGACTTGGATAATTTCGTCGAAAAGGGAATAAAGTCAGATAAAAAAGTCTTACTTGTGTAAAACATTGGAATAAAAAATTTGCAACCCCTATTCGCATTAAATATAAGAATATAATTCAAACATTGTGGGAGTGAAATAGCCTTGCAGATTTTCAGAGCAAATAGCTCATGTCGTATGTAACAAAAAAAGTATGTCATCATATTGGTGGAAAGTTAATAGTTATTTCAGAAAAAAAAGTTTTCTCTGAAATGTTTAAGGGTATATGTACGTGAACGACTACAAATATTACCAGAAAATACAAGCTCTAAATTTCTAAATTTTATAAGGAAATCAACTCACAATTTGCTGAAAATTACAAGGTACCGCAACAATTTAAATATCTGATAAAAGTATAAAGAAGGTAACTAATGATATTTTTTTAGAATTCACTTTTTACTTTAAATTAAATTTTCCAAATTTTTTTAATTTTCACACATTATTTCATAGCTCCACAACTATTAGAGACAGAATTATTAAATTTTGTACACTGATTTAATATGTATATATGCAAAGAGTAGGCTACAATAATGCCTATTTTTTGAAAATAGAAAAATCAGGTCACAAAACATCATGTAAATTTTAACATATTTCATATAGGACAGATAAAAAATTAATTGTATTAAAATAAACAACTCTACATGTCTGAGAGTAGTCTACTTTTCAGAAATAAGATTTTATTACATGCAGGAAAAATATTAAAGATGTGAGAGAGACCATAACGATGTTATAGTTACCAAATTATGTAACTGCAGATTTTTTTTTTCATATTTTGATAAAATTGGTTTCAAAAATATTATTAGTAACAGTTTTTATACGTTTATCAGATATTTAAGTTTTAATAAGTCTTGTTAAGGTACATCGCAAATTTTTGTCCAATTGTGAGTTCATTTTCATATAAAATTTTAGAGTCCGCATTTTCTGATAATATTTGTGGTCGTTCACGTACATATACCCTTAACAACCTCTTATACGGTAACTATTGCTAGTAGGATCGTGATTTTTGTCTAAATAGATAGGAAATATAACAACGTTTAATTTATCCATTTGGCGTATTTCAATAGTGTGGACGGTTTTGCTGTAAATTTAATTTTAAGAACCTCTAATTTCAAGTCACTGCACATGCGAGCAAGTTGCAAAGTCGAGCCAGAGAACATCTCACTGTCAGTTAGCGAGACTCACAAAGTTCGCTGATCACTTACATCTATATCACGAGAAGAGTGTGTTAGCGGCGATGTTGCCGGACTGCTGAAACTTCAAGCTTAATTTTTTAATCAACCGTGCATTTAATCACAAAACATAATAAAGGTTTCTATTCATTTAAGTGTACCATGTCGTCCCCTTCAATCTGCAAGGTTACTTCCACACTGTATATCACATCATGTTCGTCCGCACCTGTAGAGTAATGGTCAGCGCGTCTGACTGCGAAGCCAGGTGGTCCGGGTGAGTTTCCCGGTCGGGACAAGTTACCTGGTTGAGGTTTCTTCCGGGGTTTTCCCTCAACCCAATATGAGCAAATGCTGGGTAACTTTCGGTGCTGGACCCCGGACTCATTTCACTGGCATTATCACCTTCATCTCATTCAGACGCTAAATAACCTAAGATGTTGATAAAGCGTCGTAAAATAACCTACTAAAAAAACATCATGTTCTAAATTATAACAGTTTATTGTAATTATTAAAGAATTGTACAAATATTTTACGAGCTAGAAAAATAAAAACTGAACAAGTAACAATTGAGGGGTTTGGTGCAAGAACCTGATAAGTCCAGAAAAACACTTTTGGAGTAAATGCAAAAACAAAGTTTGGCATCCATTGAAGGCATGTATTTTTAGGAATTGTACAAATGTAATGGTACTGAATGATTTCTGTATGTTTTTTTGTGTGTTATATATGAATATCAATTATAAAATCATAGATGTGCATTTTAAAATTAATTATATATTTATTTGGACTTATCTGGGTTTTGCACCAAACATTTAAAATCTGACATATGATTTGGGCAATACCATTATTGTCCAAGTAAATATCATGAAAAACAATATATAAACAATGCAAGATCATTATTTTGTTATTAACTATTAATAATCTTACAATATCTTTTACATGTGAATCATATTATATTGCAAAAGTACAAATTTTTGCATTTATAAAAAGTTCTGTTCAGTTTTGAGATATTTAAGTGTGCAAATGCCAAGAGAATAGTTATCAAACTACACTGTTTACATTCTCAATACATTCTGTTGAAATGAATGATTAAATTATATGTATGGTTTCATGTTATATTTAAATACGTACCATAATAATAATAATAATAATAATAATAATAATAATAATAATAATAATAATAATAATAATAATAATCAATTTATCAGAATACCAGAACGTACAAAATTGGTAATACTGTACAGAAATAAATATAGTACATTAAAATATAAAAGGAAACAGAATTTAGTAGAAATAAAGATGTATTATATGAAGATAATACCAGTATTGTATTTAGAGGTTATTCAATATTAGTAACAAGTTAATGAAAATATTGTGCGTTAACTTGATAATAAAATAGAGAAAACAGGAAATAAAATTAATTTAAATACAGTATCCACTCTAAGTCTTTAACTTCTTATTCAGAATCATCAGAGCTATGTTCACTAGCTTCATTAGCACTACCTTGAGAATGATACATTTTCTCTCGTACAACCCCATGTCTGCTGAAACAATGTACAGTATATCATTACCAGTTTAATCACATCTTCATATTTTTAGCCGTTTAAATAGGCAATGGCCCATTGTACAATAATATCTCTGGAAACCAAGATCTCCATTGGTTGTTTTCTTCAGAAAACTGAACTCTGAAATAACAGTTGCCTATTGATGTTGGCTGACTTTCAATATGTATTTGTGCTGGGAACTGTATTGAAATACTTTATACTGAGAAATTATATTGAAATTCTTGTTTTCATGTTTCGTTTAAACATAGGTTTGAAGTGGTATCTGAAGATTTGAACATGGTTTGTGTGACAGGAACAACTGTAAATGACGTAAATGATTTCCTGAGAAGTGATTGCCATTCTTCAGGACTAAGCAATCTAGTTATATGCCTTTTCTTCTTTTCAATAATGTCAGTCCCTGTCACATAACTTCTTGTATGCATATGAGAAGTTGCGAACCCCTGAATCTTCACCTTTTCTAGGTCTTCGTCGTTGAATAGATCTTGGTGTAATGGATGCACACAAAAAGGCATCTTGTGCTTCCTTACTTAAAAGACATCTGAACTTGGTTATTATTTCCTTTTTTTCTTCTCCGTCCAATATATCAACACATTTTCGCCTACAGTTATATGCAGGGCCTATTTCACGAGCTGCATTAGTCATAATAATTCACCCTTTAATCTTTTCGCTTTGTCTCTGTTTCTTTTCCATTTACTGGGATCACGTTTTCTTATCCTTGAATGTTCACCATTATCACTATTACTGCTTGAATTATCAGATGACATGTTTGAAACGCACAATAATCTGACAAAGCTACACTACATCTCGTTCATGCAGCCATTTTACTGAAAGGAAACAACTGCTACACTTGTGCTGTCATCTTTTGGTGCAAGAACCAGACAAGTCCAGGACTAGTCTGATTCTTGCTCCAAACACACCCAAAGTCTCTGTTGGCAACTAAGCATATCTCATTCAGATAAGTCCACACAACTCTGGTTCTTGCACCAAAAGATGCCCACTGTCTTATTATATATCATGCATACTCTAACTCATTTTCGACCAAAAGTGGACTTATCTGGTTTTTGCACCAAACACCTCAATTTAACATTAATCGTCCGGGTATGAGTTTGATAAATCTTTGAAGTTCCTGGCCAATCATATTGATCCTGATTTAGGATGAGTACGTACATTAATTCTATCGCTAATAAAATTAGTAAAGGTACATTCATTTTAAGATTATTAACTCACAGTCTTCGTTCAACTTCTTTATTGACGATTTAGATAGGCTTTTATTCAAATTCACCTTAATTATGTGACCCTGTTATTGGGAATCATTGATTGACTATGAAAGTACAGTGAGGATTATTTTTTTTAAGATATACTTACTTTGCCATCGTTATATGTTTTGAGCTGCTTCCTTTATGTGAAGAAAAAAGTTTTAAATTCAACTGCCAATTGTTATCTTCATGATTACTCCACCCGTAATAGAAATATTATTTATCCTAATAACAATAAATTTAATATCACTCAAAATATCTTTGATACGGTTGCAATAAGAGTTTATAACAGATTACCTTCTTACATAAAGGAATCTTATTTTCAAATATTTAAGAGGTCGCTCAAGACTAAATTGATGGAAAATCCTCTTTATGGCCTCGAGAAATATTTTAATATTAATTGGTAGTACCTTCATTTTTGACGTTGTTCTAGTTTTTTAATGTCTCCAGCATGATCTATCTACCTGTCTGTCTGTCTGTCTACCTGTCTACCTACCTACCTATCTACATCATTATCTCTTTCTACAGGGTGTCCATAAAGTCTGGAATCATAGGAGAATGACTATTGTGGAATGGTCACCAAGGTCACCAGACCTAAACCCTATGGATTTTGCCATTTGGTGGATTGTGAAAGCTGAGGTGTATACAGAAAAAATTCGGGATGTGCAACATCTTCGTCAAAGAATTATTGCTGCATATGCTGCTCTTAACCCACGTATGTTGAAGACAATTCAAAGAAATTGTGCAAAACGCATGATGATGCGTGTTGAAAATTATGGCAGACATGTAAAACACATTCTTTAATGTTAATATATATGTATGTGTATTACGTCCTATGATTCAGTCTTTATGGACACCCTGTATATTATGTTTCATGTAATATACAATATTTTGTCTGCGTTCAAATTAATTTAACATGCAGGCAAGGAAATAATAATTACAAATTTTCAAACAACTTGGAAAAAAAATCAGTAAAAGGGAAAATGCTCAGAAAAAGATGGAGGAAATGAACATGCTAGGCCTTTTCTGCATGTCTTCCTCTCCCAGAGTATAAGAAAATATCTCTTAGCGGGGGGTAACCAGATGGTGGTGAAAGTTTCTAGTGAGTGAGACAAAGAGATGTGTGATACAAACAAGAAGGCTTCTGCACCTTTCAATTCTAAACTAGTCTCCAAGGGAGGAGAAAAACAGGAAACGAATAAAAGAAGGAAATAAAATATACTTGCAAAGAAAAAATATTCAAAAGGTTTACTCATTTTTTTCCGTTTCATTTTATACTTGTAATATCGTCAGTTGGATCTTTTTTGTCCTCTTAAAATGTTACAATTTCATACACAATGACGTTCTATTTCCGAGTTCTACGCAATTTCCTTTGTAAAGCTGTGCATTCGGAATCAACATATACAATAAATAAATATATATATATATATATATATATATATATATATATAAACTACAAGAATTATATAGACAGTACATATCGATATGCTGAACAAAGAGTATAGTAAAATTATTATTTTTGTAATTTTATTTTCAATGTTTCTTATATTCACGTTAAGTCTTGTTTAAAACTTAAAACCTTCTTAGTTAAAACGTTTCAAATGTTATGATTTAATGAGGTAATGTACCTTATGACGAACACTGAAGATGACATCACACCGATGTTCAAGCGGAACCTGTCTGTCATAACGTAGATTTCTTCTTTCAATCGTAACACTTCTAAAGTTTTAACTAAGAAAGTATTAAGTTTTATTTTCAATTCGTAAAATACCATGTTTTTAAGATAGATAATATTGTACAGTAATACCACAGTCTAGTATATACAGTCACGAAGCTTGAGTTGTGAGGGTGCTAGAAACATTAGACTGTGCTGGTATTATTTCACATTGTCTGTAATGAGGCGATATTAGCGATCCTAGTGGTTAGCAACTATCCATGGATGCATATTTGCTACGTATTGAGCTTCGTGACTGTATATACTAGACTGTGGTAATATTTGTTTACATTTCCAGTGGATGTACACACTATTTTCTCGACTGTCACGTTCGATCTATAACAGTACGAGGTCGACGGAATTTACTTCAGCGAAACTTGCTTCCTTGCGAAATCTCTGTAGTTTTTGTGTTTTATTATAAACTATTAATTCTATATTTCTTGAAGTTCACTCTTCCGTTTTTTAAATTTAGTACTATTCCAGTACAATTTTTACTAAAAATCAAGTCTCCACCATGTCTCTTCGGCTATTTTAGTTATTAAACACACAGGTAATATACAGGTTGAACAGTACAGTTGGCGCCAGCTTATTTGGCGTGTGTCCTAGATATATAGCGCCCAGTTTGTGAGCATGTTGCTAGTGCAGCTGAGAATGGTACCACTTCCTATACACGTCACATCAGCCATTTTCCAAACACAGTTGTCAGACTGACTGCGGCAAATGTGCAACACTCGCACTTAACGTTCCCATTACTTATTTCACACGCCAAAAACGGTCCGCGGACTGTAAGTAATGTAATTACAGTCAAAGGGTTATTCTTTGAGGTATTCCAAACAAAAAAGTTTAATACAATTCTGCTCATTTTTGTTCTCTTTTCGAGATTAAAAAATTATTTTATATGAACCACTTCACAGCGTGTTCTGGGAAATACATTGATTTAACTCCCAATATGCTCAGTCAATTTAAGAGAGCAATCCATTTTGATAATATATGATTGAAATAATTTTTGTTTTGTCCTTTAATTGTGCATAAATTTGATCCGGACGAATGTAACATTTCGTTCTGCAAAGGAATTTCACAATGTTACATTTGTTCAGACCAAATTTTTACATTATATAAAGGATAAAACTAAAATTCTTTGAATAATTTATTATTGTAATACACTGCTCTCTTAAACTGACTGAGCATATTGGGAATTAAAGCAATTACTTCCCAATGAAATATTTCTTGTAAAACAATTTTTATCTCGAAAAGGAAGCAAAAACGAACACAATTGTATTAAACTGTATTTTTTTCAATATCTCAAAGAATAACTTCCCGAAATTAATGACATTTCTTACGGGTCAGCCTGTATTAATAATGAATATGTGGTGAAATTAAAATACAGGATAAATTATTTTTATGGTCGCCGTCCATGTATCTAAGACCTTCCTGGAATATAAATCTGATCTCCAAGATTATAAACCTTCATTTAAATGTTGCTGAGAGAGAAGAAAAATATTTTTCTTTAGATCATAATATTACGCCGTTGAATTCGTCAACTTTTCAAGTTTTTCTAAGTTCGGCACATGTCTTCCGGCATGTTTATACACCTGTCCCACACCTTAATGTCTCTAATGAAATAATTTAATTTAAACGCACAAAAGGTTACACAAGGAGTTTTGCTATGCATTTCCAAAACTTTATCCTGTTTTTCTTGTGGTTTAACTTCTTGTTTTCCTTAAAACGTAGAACCTACTCTCCTAGGTTTCCCACTCAAATTATAACGCAAAATTTCCCTTCGCCGTCTCTTTCCTCTCGTAAGATAACCTCGAGGGTTAGCACATTCTACGCTATCTTTCCTTGCCTCCGTTATATTTCTAACTAGTTTATCTCTGTATTGCATTAACTTGGTTGGGGCTCCTTTAACGGTCATTATTCACTGTCGAGGTTAAAGCTTAATCCATTAACGCTTGAACATAAATTTCCCTCCCGTTAAAAGATAGAACCTATCTGTTACAAGGTTTAGCGTATAGATAACGAGTAACACTCCCCTCCTATTCCGGACCGTTTCGTAGCAACGCATAAAATAAGTATGCTACAATACATCTATATCAAAAACAAAACAGCAGCGAGTCTAGAGATGTTTTGCTTATTTCTTAAAAGAAATTGATGTTCAAATGTTTCGTAATATGTGCAATTTAGTTCTTAACGCTGCTGCTTCTGGCGCTTAATATAGCACTAACGCGATATAAAGGATTGTTTCTAAGAGGCTATTCATACGATTTTCCACTCAGTAATGTGAAATGCAATTACGTTTCAGACTTGAGAAATTCTACACCTTTCGGAGATGTATGGAAGTAAGAGTGTTAAATTATATTGAACTTAAGAAGTCATTGCTTTAAGAGCTCTCTCTGGGAGACGACTTAATTATTTAAGGTGTTCTGTTTCAAGACGTTATTGTGCTCACTACTCCTAAGAATTCGAATCACAAGAAGCAATGGAAATTTCTCGCTCACTTCAACACTGGGATGTTAGTATTGTTCATGTTCCGATTTCCTGAAGAGATGGCTTTACGTTGTGTCAACCACATGACATTTGGAGTCCCGCTAATTAGGGAACTGCGGAATAGGCTTAGAATCGGTTTTTATTCTACCTGCCAAAGAACGTCCAAGCTTTCTAATCACGGTAGGCCTTTAATTCAAAACCAAAGATTGTTTAGAAATGCACAATCTTTAAAATACTTCCACTCGTTCTCATAGGTGACGCTCATCATACATCTATCTGTCATAGCTTTACGTCAAAGGAAAGTAACCTTTTTATCTCATCACTAGAAAGTTATGATCCTCGGTAGTTCACCAAATACAGGACACCTAAATTCATAATTGTTAATTAGGCTTTAAGTATATTTGGGCTGATATTTTCTTTATCATCTTAAATCTCATATTATCACCACTGAATTTTGATTTAGTTGTTTTTTCCTATGTACATTTCCTCTTATGATGTTAGATATTTATATGTAGGCAAAAAACCTACTGGTTTTGATACTAATTTATTATTTTATGCATTAAAAAAATAACCTCTGAAGTCGATATATTTTATCCTTAAAGCAAATTAAAGCGATAAAATCCAAGAATTAAAATATAATTATTTATTTTTTAAACTTTAATATTTCCAATACATAAAAAATAAATATCACATCTTCAAATGACAAAACTGTTTTGTCCGAGACAAAACGTCCGATGCACTATGCTGCAGCCTCATAAGAATGTGTGTAATTGAGGGGCTGGGTGCAAGAAGGGCATTTTAGAGGATGTGCCCTTCTTGAGTAAAACGCTTTATTGTATTCCCTGATCTGTTATACATATGATCAGCAAGTTGTAATTCAATACTGTGATCATAGAGGACAGGAGAACCCAAAATGTAAAGGTGTGAGTAGATAACATTATTACGATTTGAATTTTCAACATCAATTTTCTCAAAACTTCCATCTGAGAGAAGCGCCTTTCTTGCACCCAACCCCTCAATTACCGTCACATCGAACGGTCCGAGACAAAGCCGTTATGTCCGAGACAGAGTGTCCGATGCTGCTGCCAGCCTTAAGTAGCGAAAACATTGTAGATGGCATTTACACAACTTTCATAAGGGTTAGTGCAATCTTTGTTGCAACTTTTTTCGATTGGTACGCTGGAAATTATTCCGTATTAAAACTTCTTGTAAACATTTGAGAGAGGTTCCTTTGATTCCTAGTTAGTATTTGTTTGCTTTTTAATTAGTTATTTTACTACTTTTAACAACTACTGTGGTTATCTAGCGTCTGAATGAAATGAAGGTGATAATGTCAGCGAAATGAGTTCGTGGTCCAGTGCCGAAAGTTACCCTGTATTTGCTCTTAATGGGTTTAGGGAAAACCCCGGAAAATATCTCAACCAAATAATTTGTCCCAACCAGGATTTGATCCGGACCCACTCGTTTCACAGTCAGAAATGCTAACCTTTACTCCACAGCAGTGGACTCTGTATTGCTTCAGCTACAAAACGTGTTTAAAATGAGCCCTTCGCCCATCAACAACTTAAAAGAAACATAAAATCTGTGAATCTAGAAGCACTTATTTTTATTGGTACCAACTAAAAATATCATGTACGAAAATGTGTCAGAAGTATCATGCGATGAATCTCGATGAAGGAATTTTATGTCCAAGTGAAATATATCTCAAGGACTCGAAAAGTTGGGTCAAGTGAGTTTGGTTCTGTAAGGGCCGGGCACATCTCCTCGAGATTGCTACAGCAGTCCCTAGCCGAGATCCACTTGGCAGCTCGCTTTTGATACAGAGTGGATCCTCTTTGCTTTCAGATTCAAACATACCGGAACGATGACGTCATTCGATAGTCCTCATACAAACTCCCCTTCCCTCATTGCTATATCAGTCCATGAAGTAGGGGGAAAGTACTGAAACGCTACAGGAAATATTGAAAACTTTCACACTGATTGAGTAAATTTTGACAACCCTTTCGCTTGTCTTCGATTCTATTCATTCGGCCGATTATTTTACGACGTTCTATCAACTACTATAGTTATCTAGTGTCTGGGTGAGATGAAGGTGATAATTCCAGGATCCAGCACCGAAATTTACCAGCATTTGGTTTTAATGGGCTGTGGGAACACCCAGGAAAAAACATCAACCAGGTAACTTCTCCCTACCAAGATTTGAACCCGATACCGTTAGTTCCACGTCAGACATGCTAACCGTTATTCCACGGAGGTGAACTTTAGATTCTTTTCTCTCAAATAATTCGTCTGATTTCGTTTATATTCAATATCAAAATTTACGATTTCTCACATGTTTCTGAAGTTGTGCGAATATATTATTGTTCTATTGCTAGTCTGTTTACAAGACACGTTCTACAAAACAATAAAATTCATCTGAAAGTTGTCATTTAAAACATACAACTGTGATTAGATAAGCATTAAAACAATTTAAATTATTACGTCAAAAATTAACAAAACAGTAAATTACTTTGTTATTTGCTCACAATCATTTGTTTCTAGCCTCGTTGTGACATTAAAATAAATGTAGGCTATATACGGAAAGAAGTAATAATTCTGATGTTTAAAGTGTTCAAGCGGAGAAATATACAGAATGGCAGTGTAACAACTGTGTAATTGAAGGGGGTCATAACATTAATGTAAATGAAAACCTATTATACGTTTTGTAATTAAGTGCATGGTTAATTAGGAAACAAGGTTGAAAGTCTACGTATTTTGGCAACAGCGCATAACCGGCTCACCTACGAATACACACATGAACTCCGTCTGAATAGCAGCATTCCGTTCCTTAGGCAATGCTGTCAAGGTTGTCAGTCTTTCTAATGGCAGGAAATAACGATACGTGTTAATCATTTCATGTAATTTGTAAGAAAACCGTCATTTTATTTAAAAACTGCATATGCAGCATACTGTATCGGACATTCTGTCTCGGACAGGGCAGTTTTGTCTCGGACTGTTCGATGTGATTGTGATTACACGCATTCATATGAGGCTGCAGCAATATGCTGCCGGCCCAATAGTAAACGCCGAAAGCATGTATCTGAGCCAGACCTATTTTCAAACGAACGATTTCTATATGGACAGTTTAAAATAGCTATTTCTTTACCCGTTTTGGCCACCGTAAATTTTTGTTCTAAAACGTAAATTTTCTATCCTCCTCATATTCTTCTTTGGACTCATTTCACCGACATTATCACTTTCATCTCATTCAGACGCTAAATAACTTAAGATATTGATAAAGCGTCGTAAAATACCTGCAGTGGCCTTTGTAGTGAGTTCATTTGTTACGTTACGACGCTATCATAACTGAAAACAAATTAAAATAATTGAAAACAAGGAGACGGATGGACAGACTTTGCAAAGGCTTTGGAATAACATTGCTCTAAATTTTCAATGTAAAATATATTGCATTAGCGATTTTAAAAATATGATCGTGCAAAAAATGGTGTACAATACACGTTTGTGAAGTCCATTATAAAATCTCGGAAACTGAAATAATTGCTCAGCTCGTTTTTCAAACTGTTCCTCGATTTTGTAAGAAGCATTTCCTAACATTATATCGTAATATACTATTATTTATTTCCAACCTTTCTTCTTTTCTTCTAAAGTCTGTCCATCCACCCGTCTTCTTGTTTTCGATTATTTTAATAATGTTTTGAGGTTACCTCTGCTTATGGTAGCATCGCAATGTCACAAATGAACTCACTACAAAGGTCACTGCATACGTCATTAACAAGGCACATGGCCTTCGAAATTACGATTTTAGTATGATTCCGAAGGCCGTGAAGACTTAATTGGGAATTAAATAAATTGGCTTAATTATAAATACGTATTAATTTGGTGAAATGTAAATGAATTAAGTATTATTTAACTTCCTTATTTAATTGAAATTACAATTAGTTAACTATGGATTAGTAACACGTTGGTGAAATCGGTCCATTGTAGTAATCGTATAATCACAGTGTAGTATATACAGTCACGAAGCTTGAGTTGTGAGGATACTAGGAACAATAGACAGTGCAGGTACTATTTCGCATTGTCTGTGATGGTATTATAGTACCGATCCTAGTGGTTAGCAACTAGCTAAAAATGCATATTTACTACGTATTGAGCTTCTTGACTGTATATTCTAGACTGTGGTATAACTTTCGTTTTTAATATGTTTTCGTCCCATTACTGCTATTATTATTTAAAATGACATTCCTTACCCAATTCTCAGCTTCCGTATTTTCTCTCTCTTAGGTTGGCAGATCTGATGTTACATGCCTACTGTGATTGTGAAGAATGACGTTAAAAATTAGTTCAGTATTCCATCGTAACGGCTGAACGTTTGGTCACATTGTAATTGGTGCAATAATCACATATATAAATGATTGAAATTTAATAAGTTCTTAATAATGCATACAATGTTTACATTGCCAAGGTCTTCACCTACTAATGTATGTTATAATCATTATCACATTACAATACAATTTAACACAATAATAATTAAACATAAAATAAAACACCTAATTTTACAACACAACCTACATAATTATGTATAGGTCCTACATAATTTTCAATAGTCTTTCACTTTACTCTCATCTCATTCCCTGTAGTGGCACTATGACGCATTTCACTGACACTTTAGCACACATTTCACTGACACTATAGAACACATTTCATTGACGCTATAAATTATCACTGATCGGAACTGTTCACTGCACTGTAAAACCATAACTTCACTGACTCACCTCGCTTCACTGATACAATAGTTCAAATAAGTCAAATAATTGCATTCTTATGCATACTTATAAACAGAACTACATTTAAACTAAACATTTCTAGTGTAAGGCCCTCTTACACGCTATTTTTAAATAATTTACAATTCAAACCAAGGAAGTAAACTCGTCAGGCTAGATAAATACATGCCACCTTAAAAAATTAAGTGTTGAATGTCACCTTAATTTTAATTTTCACTTTATACACAACTCTTTAAATTATTCTTGAATCTCCTTAAGGAAGGACAGCCCTCAAAGACCGCTGCAGGTAGGTCATTCCAATCATTTATAGTTCTATTTAAAAATGAGAATTTACCTACATCCGTTTTCTGTTTCCTACATTTGATTTTAAAATCATGATCGTTCCTACCATAGTACGTTGGCTTTTTTAACCGAGCCGTTATGTCTACCCATGCTTTCTGACCTAGATGTGCTCTATACAATGATGTTATTCTAGTTTTCCTACGTCTGTTTTCCAAAGTTTCCCATTTAAGTTCTTTTATCGTATCGTTCCCATCTTCTCTTTTACCTTTAACAAATTTAGCTGCCCTATACTGGATTCTTTCTAAGGAATTTATCTGATATATTCTATAGGGATCCCAACACGTAGTTCCGTATTCCATTAACGGTCGCACTAATGTTAGATATGCTATTTCCCTCGATTTGGGGCTAGCCTTTCTCAAGATTCTCATAATAAAGTGAAGTGCCCTCCATGCTTTGCCTGTAACATTATCAACATGCTCTCCCCAAGAAAGTTTGGAGTTTAAATACACTCCTAGGTATTTACAACATTGTTCTTGCGGAATTACAACACCACTGAATTCGTAATTTAGACTAGTTTCCTCTCGGGTTTTACAAAATGTTATAGATTTACTTTTAGAACCATTTATTTTCATCCTATGCTTTAACGCCCAGTTGTAAATGTTATTCAAGTCTGTTTGAATAGCTACAATCTTGCAGACATAGCTACTTATCGTTTCGTAGCCTGCAGTATTTAAAATGTTTGCAGGAGAGCGTTAAGAAATGCGGCAACATTTTTCATTAAAAATTCTCATTAAAATAAGAGGTCTATAATGACTGTAGAAAAGACCCTTTGCGCGCTTCCTTAGCTGAAGAATGCAACTACCAAAATATTTTAAGTGATACTTTTAGCTATATACCAAACAGTCTCCCCCTCTGCTTTTTGCCGGTCCGATATAGCTGGATAAATTCTCTCTTTCCGGCGATACCTGAAACTTTCCTCCCATGTTGCTCAGAGATGAAGCATTTATAAGCACAGCAGAAAGACTTTTGCGATTAATTTTAGATAGCAGAAAAGGAACAGCCGCATTTCCACTTACTTACTATCTTTCTACCCCCCCCCACTCACACTCCCGTACACTTTCCTTCCCATCTCTAGAAAATATAAAGACGAAGTTGAAATATGTACTGAACTTAACACTTAGTTGGACTGAACAATTTCTCAGTGTCATAATGTATGTAACTTAAAGCGGGCATTAAAGTATTACAAAATTGTTTTAACTAATGGCTCTGTATACAGAGCACGAATCAGCAAATGCACCATTTATTTCTTTCAACAAACGGTAATTATAAACGAACCTTCTAAATAGGCTATAGGCTATATTAATAAAGTACGGTAATTAAGCTGAAACGAACTGACATCAAAATCATTCGATTTAGGATCAAAGATTCTATTTAAGACCAGTTTTTATTTTATCCCCAACGAAGAATATGAGGATGAAAAATTTACGTTGGCCAATACGGGTAAAGAAAGATATATTTTAAACTATCCATATACAAATCGTTCATCAAGAAACAGGTCTGGCTCAGAAAAATGTTTTCGGCCTTTTACTATTAGGCCGGCAGCATACTGCATCGGACATTCGTCCGATGCAGTATGCTGCAGCCTCATGAGTCATAAGAATGCGTGTAATCACCTAACATCGAACGGTCCGAGACAAAACCGTCCTGTCCGAGACAATGTACGCTGCTGGCTTTATAGGCCGAACGAGACTACTGAGGAAATACTGTAGTGTGTACATTTCCCCTAAATCAAGTGTGACAAAGTTTTGTGTTTCGTAGTATAGACACGTAACAAACGTCAAGATTAGGGCATTAGTATACATCTGACTTTCATTTATTGCAATTTAGTTTAGTTTGTGGCAAAGCAGTACACGTTAGAACAGCGTATCTACATTTTTGATCGTACTATATTACGAAAAAATTGAGCAAATAATATCATACTTTATTTCAATGAAAGTTTCAACATACCACAATTCAGTGAAAAAGCGAAAGAATGCGGCCCATTTTTTTTAATAAAATAGGAGGCGCCCAAGACTCCGACCTAAGTGAAGTAAAACTCCATGGCATAGTTTATAGCTTCTGTCGATTGAGACGAAATTCAACGTGTCTAGAAATATTTTTGATAGATATGAATTGTGCATTAGAGTAGATGGTCAACAGTTCCATCAGTTACTGTAAGGTAAGTTATTCAATTACATCTGTAATTTAATGTGTAAGTCGCGAGATTTTATTGTTGAAAGCTGACATATGCATGTAGGATTAAAGGTACAATAAAAACAAATGCAGTTTGGAAATATGTTGACTGCACTATGTATTATCAGACAGTAGGCCCTACAGTTTACTTAAAGATATATTTTGCAGACCAAGAAAGCACAGAAGAACGGGAAGGCATGTTATGGGAGGAGAAGAGTTAAATTTTGGTCATTTTTTTCGAGGAAAGCTCCAATTTCCCTTTATATTTTTTGCAAAATAATAATAATAATAATAATAATAATAATAATAATAATAATAATAATAATAATAACAATAATAATAACAATAATCATCATCATCATAATCAGTGAGTTTTCAGTTATATGTTGTTCAAATTTTATCAACATAATCATCTTCAAAATTCATTCTTCACTTATTTTTAATATGCAAACAGACTTTCGTAACGGAGAAACAATATTTTATAGTCATTTTTCACACATGTATTTTTACTGCATAGACTCACATTAATATACTATAAACTTCGGTAAATTTTATGCCAAGGAGTTGAAATTTTATTACATGTTCTGAAAAATATGGTTAACATAATTACAAAGCCTTTTGGGATAAAGTAAATATTTAAAAAATAAAACAAAATAAAATACACTAACCGAACACTAAATAATTAAATTTTTAATCTGACTGAATTAAAAATGTTTGTCACTGATAGATTCAAAATTCAAATCATGGCTCTGCTGTTAAAGAATATGAATGTCAAAGACACAGCATAAGTTTTTCAAGCCCGTACTTTATATTTTGAGGGAGTATATATATTGTGGTGAGCGCAGTAGCGTCGCAGTTAAAGCGTAACGCTGCAAGCCGGGAGATCACGGGTTCGATTACCGATGAAGTCATGGATTTTTCCATTTATCTAATCCTTCCAGCATGAGATCTACTCAGCCTCTAAGAGAAATGAGTACCAGGGGCATTTTCCTGGGGGTAAAGAAACATGACTGACATTCCTACTACCATTAAATGTCGACTGTAGATCTAAAGGAGGGAGCCTTACACTCTCTCCATACTCTGGAGCGATATGCTCTGACATGTGTTACTTTTACGTGCATGTTAAATAAATCAATTCTAAAATGTTTAGTAAGTAATGAAACTTGGGAGGCGTTAATAGTTAGTTAGTTACTTACTTACTTACTTACTGGCTTTTAAGGAACTCGAAGGTTCATTGCCGCCCTCACATAAGCCCGCCATTGGTCCCTATCCTGAGCAAGATTAATCCAATCTCTATCATCATATCCCACCACCCTCAAATCCATTTTAATATTATCTTCCCATCTACATCTCGGCCTCCCCAAAGGTATTTTTCCCTCCGGCCTCCCAACTAACACTCTATGTGCATTTCTGGATTCGCTCATACGTGCTACATATCCAGCCCATTAATACTAATACTAATAACAAAAATTTGTTGTACATAAAAAATTATGTTTCTACCGAAGAAAATGTAGAAAACTGAAATTTTAGCTTTTTCCTACCTTAATCGAATATTCACTTAGGCTGAAACAGATATGCGAAGGCCTAATTCGTGATGAGTGAAGATCGTGATGCAAGAAGTTATTCCGCGAAATGCTTCTAGTAATTTTTTATCTGAATTTAGAATACGTTACAGTGAAATAGTCCGACATCTACTCTGCAGTCAGCTTGTTTTTAATTAAAGTAAAACATTTTTACTCAATTTATTACCATCCCTGTCCCTTAAAACAATTTTAAAATACCTTATTCTCCAGAAGTGTCTTTGGTTAACTGAGGGTAGTGGATGAAGTAGGGATTTTGGTGTTTTTGGGAATCTGTGGGAGGAGAAAGCGTTTGGAACCTGGCCAGAGCCGTTCTCGAGCGAGTTTTTGGAATCACATCTCCCTCCATCGCGTACAATCCCTTCGCTCTTGCTCTCTCTTCGTCGTTATGTCTGTACGTATGTGGGTGCATTGCTTCCTCTATACCACTCGCCCGGTCGGTAGGTCAGTGCGGGCAATGTAGGAAGAGCCGGGGTGAAGCTGCGGAGAGATAGCTATAAATTGTAATGTCCGCCCCTTCACCCTTCCGAGCATTGCGGACAAAGCTAGTCGAAACACACTGTGAAGCAAGTATTGTTTGTGTATAAGAGGGCCGGAATCGAGACTGCGTTGGGTTGAAAGTATAGATACTGTATTTTATATTTCAGATATTAATTACTAAAGCTCGGAACTAGGGGACTTGTGTGTCGTGTGCATGAGTTAGGTACAGGTACAACGTACACAAAGGTCACGCTGCAAGAGCTCAGGGACAGTCGTATGTACTAAGAAAGTGGTCACATCGAGTGACAGGAAGACCGACGACGAAATTGTGTCATGTCGAAGCCAATGACATTCAGAGAATTACAGGTAAACGGTCTGTTTGAGGAATTAGAAAATACGTGTTACTCGAATGGGTATTATAGAAGTTTCAAAATACATTTTTTAAATTTTAGGTACAGAATTTCGTGGAGGACTTCATAGATACATTACTTTCTTCGACTGGAAAGTTTATATTTTGTAAGTTGTGCCATACCAAACTAGAGGCTGGAAACGGTGAAAGACATTGCAGTCCCTTAAATCGGTGGAAAATTTGTCCATAGCCATGGAACAAGTCGTAGAGGGATCTGCCCTAGTAGTGAACACAAATTGAAAACTATTTTCGAGAAAAATTTGGGAAATACTTATCTTTCTCAGATAGCTAGCAACTACTGAAAATCGAATAGAAAACAGTAACAGTGAAAAACATTCAGTATTTTAAGTTTGCTCCCGTCACTTCATGTGATGTGGAAATAAGTGTTTCTCGTTTCAAATCATATTTAACTAACAGGCGAAGAAGTTATGGGTTCGAAAATCTTCGAATGTACGTAGTCATACACTGTAATAAAATGTATAGAGCAGAACAGTAAATTTGATATATTTCTCGTGTTTATTTTCATTATACAAATTCTGTAAAATTACGTGTTTCAACCTACCATAATACTATCAATACGTTGTTACAGCCAGAAACTACTCTTATAGCAGACCTGACTGTACCTCGGTGCTGAAAGCGGGAGTTGTTGACATGGAAGTCCAGTCTCTTAGCCACGTGCAAAGGCACAAGTCCTCAAGTTCCGAGCATTATTAATTACAAACGAGATGAAAAATGGGTAACACCGAATTTCACCATACAGTCAACTTCGGTTATAGTGAACCTCTGCGGACCAACACAGTCAACTCCGGATATAGTGAACCTCTGTGGACTTGCATATTTCGTTCACTATATCCAAAGTTCACTATATCAGAAGTGTCTCTCCTCTAACCTTAAATAAAAGAAATGATTGAAATTGTGAACAAGAAAATAAAATATTTCATTTTTGTGGAATGGATTATGTCAGGGGTCGTCAAGAGAGTGCACGCTCGTGCTAGCGTCTCTTACCCTCGAACCCTCTAGTACAATTGTGGGAGCGGACGGGTAAGCAATATTTCAGTGGCGGCTTTTCGTTAGGACCATAAATTACGTAACTCAGTGGAATTCAACAGTACTAATATTGTAATGAAGCATCCAATGTTCACATGTGTATTTAAGTAAGCATATTTTACATAGTTAATAAATAGGATTTCTGTTTTTAATGGCAAATAACTTTAACAAAGTCACCTCTGAAACTGTGGAGTCCAGTCAAAGGAGAAGACAAGCCACAAATACTTGTATTTCACTGGAATGTGAGGGAATAATTTCTCTGGACTAAATTCTATGGCATATTATTCTAATGGTAGGTTATATTTAAAATTTGTAAAATTTGGAATTAATGAGCACACACGGCAGAATATTTAAATTTATGTAAATATTTTAATTGTGGTTTATTCTCTTATCTGAATGGGCCCCTCAATTTTGAATTTATATCATTATGAGAAACCTAATATATAAAGTACAGGAAGAAGTTTTGAGAGAAATTTATGTACTTATAAAACCAAGTACATAAATTCTTGGGTTTGGAAGATAAATCGAACAAATTTAAATTTATGTGATGTTCTTCTTTTAAACGCATAAAATAATCGATCATTCTTACGATTTTATTGTCGGTTGCTATCAGGTCGCAATTGAGAATAGCAATGTATGGAAAACAAACTAGGCCTACGTTCGTCGTGGCCCACTGTTCGAAACTGTCGACAGTTCTAGGAAGACCGAAACAGTCTTATTCAGTATCAGACAGTCCGAGACGAAACTTGTCTCGTCCAAGACACGATGTCCGATGCAGTATTTTGCGGGCCTAGGGAAACGTTCTCTGACCAACTGCACATCAGTATCGGAATTAATAATAATAATAATAATAACAATAATAATAATAATAATAATAATAATAATAATACTTACTTCCTTACAAATGGCTTTTAAGGAACCCGAAGGTTCATTGCCGCCCTCACATAAGCCCGCCATCGGTCCCTATCCTGTGCAAGATTAATCCAGTCTCTATCATCATACCCGACCTCCCTCAAATCCATTTTAATATTATCCTCCCATCTACGTCTCGGCCTCCCTAAAGGTCTTTTTCCCTCCGGTCTCCCAACTAACACTCTATATGCATTTCTGGATTCGCCCATACGTGCTACATGCCCTGCCCATCTGAAACGTCTGGATTTTAAGTTCCTAGTTATGTTAGAATACAATGCGTGCAGTTCTGAGTTGTGTAACTTTCTCCATTCTCCTGTAACTTCATCCCGCTTAGCCCCAAATATTTTCCTAAGCACCTTATTCTCAAACACCCTTAACCTATGTTCCTCTCTCAGAGTGAGAGTCCAAGTTTCACAACCATACAGAAGAACCGGTAATATAACTGTTTTATAAATTCTAACTTTCAAATTTTTGGACAGCAGACTGGATGATAAGAGCTTCTCAACCGAATAATAACACGCATTTCCCATATTTATTTTGCGTTTAATTAATAATAATAATAATAATAATAATAATAATTATTATTATTATTATTATTATTATTGTTATACCTGTCTTATATTGGTGTTTTTTAACTGCTCCATCATTTCGATTCTTTCGTCGTCTTTTAATTTGTCGTATTCATTAGCATGACAGTTCTCATAGTGACGCTGCAGAATATATTTTCTTATCACATTGAGTATCTTACTGCAAATTAAACATCTTGCGCATTTACAAACTTTGTAAAAAAAATGCCTCCTCCCATGAAGGGTTAAACAACGTAGGGGTGGAAGATCTATGTAAATCACTATTTGAACTTTCTGCCATCGTGTACGTACACAAACCACTCACAAGTGTATAGTACTTACTACTCTAGTCTCCACTGATCGTCCGCATCAGCTAAGGCCAGATTCCTCCCTCTCCCTCCCACGAAGCAGGTTTCCTTGCTCTCTATACCCAATACCCATTTCAGCGAATGGTGACGACCACTGGATTACACTGTATACTGTTACTCAGAGGTGATTTACTTTAAACTATGCTGTCGAGCCACGTCCGCTTGCGAAAGACCACGTTCAATGTCACTTATAAGTTGTAATATTCGCTTTATGTTCCAAAGAAAACACTTTACGCTTCGACATTTTTATACAGTAAATTCACAGTTGGAACACTAGATCAGGTAGAAATGACAGACGCTGTTATGATGTGACTGTGTATTGAGCCTTGGAATTTCCCGGGTCACATAATGGAAACTGAGAGAGGGTTGATGGAGTTCGAAAGCCATCGAAATCTTACCTTCATTTATGCTCTGGACATAATGTCCGTCCCTGTTTAATAAAAGAAGGCAATTTCAGTTTCCGTTGTTTTGACAAACCTTTGACGGAGGAGAATTATTAGAAGTAAGAGTATAGCAGAGTGCCTGAGAACAGAATGCCAACCCTTCGACGGTGGAGTGATGCAATGTCGTAATGCGTTGCCTAGATTTATAGTACAGCTCATTGTCTTTATGATTATACTTCAATTTAACTTCATTCTCTATACTGTAAGCTAATGCGCCGAAGACAGTATAATCACAGTCTAGTATATACAGTCGCGAAGCTCAATACGTAGTAAATATGCAAACATTAGATAGTTGCTCACCACTAGGATCGCTAATATCGCCTCATTATAGGCAATGCAAAATAGTACCGTCACTGTCTATTGTTTCTAGCACCCTCAAAACTCAAGCTTCGTGACTGTATATAGTAGACTGTGGTATAATATACACTGTATAATGAATACGTCCGAATGGATAGCTCAGTTCGTGAGTAAAAACACTTATTGTTAATACAGTACTGTATTTTGATTAAACAAAAACCTAATGAAAATTATCAAACTCAAAATCGCGATATTTTCCACTTTACGTAAATGGACGAACCAGTTTTCTTCCCTTCTATACCTAGTACAGTCATTTGTTTGTATTTTACGCCAGTATCATCGAACTTCAGCGATGGAAGGGGGTAGCAAACGGTGTTTCCGGTTCTCAACCGTTAATCCAAAGGTATAGCCAGGTTAATATTAGAAATATTAGTAAAAATAAAATGATGTCCCTGTAGAATAGCAACAATAGTTTGGGGTGAAGTCTTGGGGAGGGGTAAAGGTTTCCGATGCTGATACAGGAAGGGTCTACGAGCTTTCGGGGTACTCAAGCTACTCATGTGCGGACGGGACCTGGCTCCAACAGAGACTGGAGGAGGATGGCCCACCTGTCAACGTCCGATTCACGAATACCACCCAGGCCACCTATCAGACTTGGACAATCATTGGAGATATAGGGCGCACAACGGGTGACAACTTGCTTATGTATACGGACCCATCCAGCCGTCGTAAAGCCAGCTAGTTCTAGTTCATAATTTTGTATTTAAACGAGTTAAAATTCACATATTTTCCGAAACCACACAAAGCACCTCAAAGTATTGTTCCAAATTTTAATAATGTTATTCGCAGATTAAGAGAGATCGTAGCCCCAATTACGTGTTGATTAGAATGAGATAAATGAAACCGCACTGACGTTTCACTGTTTCATTAAAATAATATTTCAAGCGTCGGTCTGCGGTCGCAGACAGAAAATTAACAACTAGAAAAGAATGCGGCTTTACTGTTAATCAAATATCAGATATTTGTTGCAAATATTTTCGATACTGTGTTGCCATTGTTATTACATTTATTAAATTAGAATCTGAACATGGAAATAATCGCTTTACAGTACATTTTATTCTCATTAACTTGTACCTCCGATTTAAATTGAGGGGGTGCGCATGAATGCTTTGTAGTTTCAATCCATGACACATATATTGCTCAAAATATTTAGTTGATTGCATTTAAAACACACTCTGCACGCTTTTGTACACAAGCACATATATTCACTACCTTCCGAGGTGGGACTTAGTCTCTTAACAGCGATTAATTTTCGTGTCAAAGGGTGTACATACTTACGTAACTTACGCATACATACATACATACATACATACATACATACATACATACATACATACATACATACATACATACATACATACATACATTACTTACTGGCTTTTAAGGAACCCGAAGGTTCATTGCCGCCCTCACATAAGCCAGCCATCGGTCCCTATCCTGAGCAACAATAATCCAGTCACTACCATCATATCCTACCTCCCTCAAATCCGTTATAATATTATCTTCCCATCTACGTCTCGGCCTCCCCAAAGGTCTTTTTCCCTCCGGCCTCCCAACTAACATTCTATACGCATTTCTGGATTCGCCCATACGTGCTACGTGCCCTGCCCATTTCAAACGTCTGGATTTAATGTTCCTAATTACGTCATGTGAAGAATATAATGCGTGCAGTTCTGTGTTGTGTAACTTTCTCCATTCTCCTGTAACTTCAACCCTCTTAGCCCCAAATATTTACCTAAGCACCTTATTCTCAAATACTCTTAACCTATGTTCCTCTCTCAACGTGAGAGTCCAAGTTTCACAACCATCAAGAACAACTGGTAATATAATTGTTTTATAAATTCTAACTTTCAGACTTTTTGACAGCAGAATGGATGATAAAAGCTTCTCAACCGAAAAATAACAGGCATTTCCCATATTTATTTCGTGGTTGATTTCCTTCCGAGTATCATTTATATTTCTTACTGTTGCTCCCAGGTATTTGAATTTTTCCACCTCTTCAAAGGATAAATTTCCAGTTTTTATATTTCCATTTCGTAAACTATTCTGGTCACGAGACATAATGATATACTTTGTCTTTTCGGGATTTACTTCCAAACCTATCTCTTTACTTGCTGCAAGTAAAATTCCCATATCTTCCCTAATCGTTTTCTGGATTTTCTCCTAACATATTCACGTCATCCGCACAGACAAGAAGTTGATGTAACCCGTTCAATTCCAAACTCTCTCTGTTATCCTGGACTTTCCTAATGGCATACTCTAGAGCAAAGTTAAAAAGTGAAGGTGATAATACATCTCCTTGCGTTAGTCCACAGTGAACTGGAAACGCATCTGAGAGAAACTGACCTATACGGACTCTGCTGTACGTTTCACTGAGACACATTTTAATTAATCGAACTAGTTTCTTGGGAATACCAAATTCAGTAAGAATATCATATAAAACTTCTGTCTTAACTGAGTCATATGCTCTTTTTGAAATCTATGAATAACTGATGCATTGTACCCTTATACCCCCATTTTTTTCTCCACTAACTGTCGAATAAAAAATATCTGATCAATTTGTTGATCTATTACGCCTAAAACCACACTGATAATCCCCAATAATTTCATCTGCGTACTGAGTTAATCTACTCAAAAAGAATATTGGACAAAATTTTGTACGTCGTCAACAAAAGGGGACACACATACATACATACATACATACATACATACATACATACATACATACATACATACATACATACATACACACAAATGATAATGAGTATAAAGAGTTTAAGGTAATTAATCAAAGAAGATGAAAGCGGATTAAAAGAATAGTAAATTGTAAAATTAGAAAAATTGTACTGAAATGCGAGAGGAGAAAAATAATGACAAGAATATAGATAAGTTAATGAAGAAGAGAGTGAGAAGAGGGGCAGGCCAAAAATAAAAAAAGAATACTTAGAAGAAGAAAAGTTCATGATGATGACGAGGGCGAATTATAGAAAGACTAATAAATAAGGAATAAATTACCGGTAGCAAGAAAATAAATATGAAACAGAGTACGACTAGGTGGAAGAATTCTAAAAAAAAAGGGGGACAAACTAGAAAAGAGGTAAGAGGGGAAAGAGGGGCAAATGGAAGCCAGAAAAGGAATGAACAATAAGGGAACGAGAAATTGGAAGAGTAAGAGAGGAAAGGAAAAGAAGATTCCAGAATAAAACTCATTAAATGTTCAACATGTAAAAAATGGGCCAATAACAAAAATTAAATTGAAATGAAAACCAAGGGAAAAAAGGAAAAACCGAATTTCTGCATAAATGGCGTGAAAGAAGAGAGGGAAGAAAAGGAGTAAAACGATATGCCTGAAAAACACAACCGCAGTGAGTGTTAAACTTAAATAGGCTAGGCCTATATGAAATTCAATAAATTAAATATACATACTTCTATGTTTTATTCAAAATTTTATTGGATACTGAAACCTCACGTTACAGCGGACTACATAACGTTCAGTTCTGGTCCTTTTACTGGAATATTCCACAATGTATGATATTGAAGTTACATAATCCCACAAACACAGGATTATGTTAGTAATAACCGCCAAGACAAGTGACTGCATAACGCATACAATTGCAGCTATAGTTCAGAGTTATGGACGCGATATCTGCACGATTCCTGTGGTTATAAACCAAAACCACATTGGTGTATGTTTCGGTACGAGACCGCAGACTATGTGTGCACTCGCGATGCCGAACGGTCAACTAGTATCTCGCATTGAAATACAATATCGGCCTGTATTATCAGAGAGCTAAATAAAAACGACACAAAAAGCGGGAAAGAGAGAGCTGTAGGGTCGAGCTGGCTGATTGACGGAAAGCAGTCACCAAAATAATGCAGTTTTAATCCGTCTGACAGATAGGACTTGCAGATATTTAAATGGTAATTACTCACTCACCGGTGGCTGGTGGGAAGAGAGCGAGCAGTCCGGCGATGAGGCACGCCGACAGCGTTGGCGTCATGGCGTCAAACCGCAGCCTGGCACTTACCTGCAATGAAACAGAAATGTAGCGTCAATTATCTGCTTAACCCAACACTCCGTCCAATACACTAAGTATGCCTAAACCAGTTAAAAAGTAATTACTTAGCATTCATTTTCAACTGTGGAGGACATTAAGAAGCGGTGAGATGATGTTATGATCAAAATTGGAGCAATAGTGAAAGGAAGATGTAATAATTAAACTGAACAACAAATTTTCATACGATGAAAGAGTAATGGAACGGAGAAAAATTCTCTCCGGCGCCGGGATTTGAACCCGGGTTTTCAGCTCTACGTGCTGATGCTTTATTCACTAAGCCTCACCGGATTCCACCCCGGCGTCGGACAGAATCGTCTCAGCTCAAGTTCCAATTCTTGGGTTCCCTCTAGTGGCCGCCCTCTGCACTACGACATAGATGTCTATGAACGTGAGACCGAAGTCCACACATGTGCTGAGGTGCACTCGTTATGAGTGACTAGTTGGCCGGGATCCGACGGAATAAGCGCTGTCTTAAATCACGAAGTGATTTACGCATATCTCCGTTCCATTACTCTTTCATCGTATGATGACGCAGAATAGCTGCATGGAAATATCATATGTACTTCGGTACATTAAAATAATATATATGATATGCGTAAATCGTAAATCATTTCGTGATTTAAGACTGCGCTTATTCTGTCGGATCCCGGCCAACTAGTCACTCATAACGAGTACACCTCAGCACATGTGTGGACTTCGGTTCTACGTTCATAGACATCTATGACGTAGTGCGGAGGGACGCCACTAGAGGGAACCCAAGAGTTGGAACTTGATCTGAGACGATTCTGTCCGACGCCGGGGTGGAATCCGGTGTGGCTTAGTGGCTAAAGCATCAGCACGTAGAGCTGAAAACCCGGGTTCAAATCCCGGCGCCGGAGAGAATTTTTCTCCGTTCCATTACTCTTTCATCGTATGATGACGCAGAATATCTGCATGGAAATATCATATGTACTTCGGTACATTAAAATAATAAATTTTCAGTTTCTGTGTTGCTCCGAAATAAAAAATGGATGAATGTTAGTGATATGTGTTACCTAAATCTGAATTTAAAATCCAAATTGCCTCATCACTAGGCTTCGTATTCCAGCTACCAAATGACTGAAGATTAGAGTTGGGTCGATTCGTGAACGAATCGTTCATTCGAACGTCTAATAGTAAAGAATCGTAAGAATCGATTCGTGATATCAACGAATCGTCGTTCAAAAGAATCGTAACGAATCGTCGTTCAAAAGAATAGTAACGAATTGACATGGTATCGTCACAGTCTACTAGGATACAGCCACGAAGCTTGAGTTTTGAGGGTGCTAGAAACAATAAACTGTGACTGTACTATTTTGCATTGCCTGTAATGAGGCGATATTAGCGATCCTAGTGGTGAGCAACTATCTAATGATGAAAGAGTGATGGAACGGAGAAAAATTGTCTCCGGAGCCGGGATTTGAACCCGGGTTTTCAGCTCTACGTGCTGATGCTTTATCCACTAAGCCACACCGGATACAACCCCGACGCCGGTTAGAATCGTCTCAGATTAAGCTCCATCTCTTGGGTTCCCTCTAGTGGCCGCCCTCTCCACTACGTCATAGATGTCTATCTGCATGGAAATATCATATGTACTTCGGTACATCAAAATATATATATGATATGCGTAATAAATCACTTTGTGATTTAAGACGGCGCCCATACCGTCGGATCCCGGCCAACCAGTCACTCATTCGAGTGCACCTCAACACATGTATGGACTTCGGTCCTGCGTTCATAGACATCTATGACGTAGTGGAGAGGGCGGCCACTAGAGGGAACCCAAGAGATGGAGCTTAATCTGAGACGATTCTAACCTGCGTCGGGGTTGTATCCGGTGTGGCTTAGTGGATAAAGCATCAGCACGTAGAGCTGAAAACCCGGGTTCAAATCCCGGCGCCGGAGAGAATTTTTCTCCGTTCCATCACTCTTTCATCATATGATGACGCAGAATATCTGCATGGAAATATCATATGTACTTCGGTACATCAAAAATATATATATATATATATATATACAACTATCTAATGTTTGCATATTTACTACGTATTGAGCTTCGCGACTGTATATACTAGACTGTGGTATCGTAACCCACGATTCTATTTACTTGTTTGATGTAACCTGTCAACGGACATTTCCGAACCGTGCCGAATGCTCCCGAGCGAGAGTGAAATCAAAATATGTACTGCATTTGTTAAGTATGGAAAATAATGAACACAAACCTGAAATTTGCATAATTAAATAGAGATATAATGCAAAAAATGTACTTCATAATAAGGTTCAGTTGATAAATTATAATTTAGAAGCATTATCTTGGGTAATTTTGTAGACTAATGGAAGTCATGCTGAATGGTTCCAGCCAATGAGAAAGAGACAATCCAATGGCTCGCCTCTTATGCCATCTATGCGGAGAGATGTAGAACGTTTTTGTTCTACGCGTGGTTTGCAAAGGAAAGTGTCCTGCGAGTCGTTCGTTGACGATTCAAAAGAATAGTTGAAATCGCAGACTGAGAAGAATCGTGAACGAGTCGTTAGAATCGATTCGTAATGTATGATTGAATCGTTGGAATCGACTTCTGAAAAAGAATCGTGTGCCCAACTCTACTGAAGATAAAGACACATTGGGTTTATAGTACGCCGAACACAGGTGATGCAACAGATAACGATATAAACAACCAGTCTTCGTTTCGTGTTCGTGGAGTGCAGTCAACTCCCGACATTCAGTGTTGCCAATTCAGCGGTTTTCCCGCTAAATCTAGCTTTTTTGGATAACCTTCTCGCGGGTAAAATTATATTATCCCGCTAGGCGGGAAAACTAGCGGTTTTTAATCTTTAAAGTTTCTGAAATGAAATACATATTAGCATTATTGACGGCTTTCATAATTATATTTAATTCGTTCAGTGTGTTTTGTGAAATAATGGATGTGTTAATATAGTGATAATTCCATATATAGATATTACCGTTAAAACCCGAAATCCGTCAAAACCAGTTTCAACTAGTAAAAACTAGTTTAAGCAAATGTAGATAGATAGGTTTTTGTTTCGTAAAAGCCTAAAAAAGAACTAAAAAAAAAAACAAACCTAACCTGTTATTGATTCTAGATCTTATGAAAATTCACTTTCTATCTATCTGCATTTTTAAAACTAGTTTTTACAAGTTGAAACTAGTTTTGTCGGATTTCGGGTTTTAACGGTAACATATAGGCTATAATGCAATAAGAATAATTGAAATATGTTGTGGCTGGATAAAAGTGTTCAAAATTGCTTTATAGCGCCACATTGGAAATGATAAAAGTGTGCAATATTCGTTACATTGGCGAGCGGATGTCGTTACATTGGCGGGTGGATGCTCTATATTGACCGTTATTATTATTATTATTATTATTATTATTATTGAATAATAATAAGTGCACATTAAAATCTAGAGATATTTATTAGAAAATCGCGGGTTTTCGAAAGCCATCTAGCGGGATTATATGAACAACTGTTGGCAACATTGCAACTCTCGACATACTGAAGCTATAGGCCTACTAGTAAACACATGCTTGAGTCGTGATGTTCATTTTCGTCGTGATCTTTGCAGTGAATAATAACGTGTATTAGTATGTTACGGAACTTGAATATATAATTTGATATTGCAAGAAATTGTTTCAATAACACAAGACGTTATTGGTGCATGATAAATAGAAAAAATTATATTGTCTGATATTTATTCATGTTTCATTAGGATATTGCTCATGTCGCTCATCACTGAAAACCCACTAATCTACTATGTATTTTTCTAGAAATCCCCTGAAATATAGATTATTTAATTTATTAATTGGGATGTTGGCACTGAACATCATGGTAGGCTTCACAATTCCACAAATAATTTTCAGATTTTGATAGTACTTGTTCCTTTGGATTATATTTAAGGGGACACTCAACTGTATTTTGGAACTTTTTTCCTATTTGACCAATCTTTTTCAAATTTGGAGAAAACGTTTAACATACACATGGAATGTAACATGCAAAATCTCATCTCATTAGATCCAATACTTTTCAAAATAAAAAATATTTCAATTTGTAAGCAATCATTAATTGAAATATCACTTTTAATTATCAATTTTTTATTTTTTGGCTTTGTGCATTTGACTGTGACTTCTCAATGAATAGGGGAAGAATTCTGCGTATTGATTTAGTCCTGTCACGTAAATTAGTGTAGAAATTTAATTTTTCATTCCTATGACAATTTTTCTGCAATTTTTAAGTTGAGTGTCCCCTTAACACTTTCGTGCCTTTTGATATAATTGCAGTGTCTTTCAGTGCACTGTTTTTTTGTCACTTTTAGGTTTATTTTACACAATTTAGTCTATATGTAATGTTGTCTATATTGACAGTGGAAATATTAGTTCAAATATCTTCAGCTATGCCCTGAAAATTACATGCTTGAGCGTCTTACCTAAGACATTTTACCTCTTCAATGACCCTTCATTCAGCCACAAAGATGTAGTTATTTAAATAATGCGACTAGTAAGAGCAGTGATCGATAAGACTACTCACTGTGACTGCGTCCCGGCTTCGACATATTATAGCGAAAGGCAGAGCGTGCATAACTATTTTGTATACGAACATACCTATACCTGCGCTGTGACGTCACATATACTTCGAATCAAGCAACTTCATTCCAGCTTATAGGTAGCTGAATTACAAAGCCTACTCATCACGTACCATTTTCCGGGGAAAGTGAATTGAATTTTTTTATGAAAAAAAAATGATTATTCAACCAAATTTGCTTTAATGAATTCGATTCCTTCTATGCCGGTCTACAGTGTGTAATATCGATTATCAATCAATTAGTGCAATGCGAAATGTTCATTGCAAAAATGTCCATCATCATTAATGTCCATTATCAAAAATGTCCAAAGTCATCTAATGTCCAGTATAAAATATGTCTACGTTGAATAAATGGCCATTATCTTGAATGTCTACTCAATAAATGTCCAGTATCAAAATGTCCACCGTTATTAAATGACCATTATCAAAAATGTCATGAGTTAATACATGTACGATGTCATGAATGTCCAGAGTAATATTTACCAAATTAAATAAATTCGGAATATATATTTCTAGTGGCTTGTGCGGCAAATGCTGCAAACTAAGTTCATTAGACGTTCAAATAAACATTTTTCAGATTTATTTTCAATGAAGAATACGAGACATTCTGAAAGTTATTTGCTTCCATAATAATGAAAGATTCTCTCGAGCCAATACTGAAGAGAACCACGCATATATATATATACACCACACCGCCATTAAGTATATGAAAAAGACCAAACCCCACTTGATTAATAACTATAAAAATATTTGATTTTTAATAATATTATTATCTTACGTAAGTTTTATAGCTTTCAGTAACATAATATACTACATATACTATATAGCCGCCACTCAGTAAAATATAGAAATCAAAATCTAATTTAAGTTATTCTCTACACCTACTTATATAATCCCAAAAGTTTCACTTTCGTATCATCAATATAGCATTAATATGTATAATTAATGAAAAATAGTCACATCATGGTATTAACTACAATAATATTTCATTTCTAATGGTAATAATGCCATCAAGCCACTCAAGTTTTGTAGTTTTTAATATCCAATACACAGCAATACCCAGAAAATTACACACCACGGAATCGAACCTGTAAATTATTTTTAATAAGTTAAGTTTTTAATAACCAATTTAATTTGAGCTCTAAATATGTCAGCATTCTTGCAGATCATGGCCTTCGTGTAATATTGTTTACTGTAGTGTATGTTTTGTTTTATTCTGAAATGCAATTAGCTAGTTTAGCTAGTTCTCAAAACTGACGACAGATGGATTTTGGAAAATAGGAAAATTATGTTGAAAAATTGACATTTCACTGAAAACTACTATTTTTCTGAAAAACTTTGAGTTCCAAGCTTCAAAATAAGGGGTCATTTATTAAAATCCGTTCAGCCGTTTTCCCGTAATTTCCATTACCAGTTCAAATTATAATATATAGATATGACTTTCTTGTGTTAAATTATATCGTACCTGGTTTACATGTTTCGACCTATTATCTGTCATCCTCAGAACTGGTCGTTGTTGGTCTTGGCGCCTCTTGTTTTATTTCCTGTGAGAATGTGTTTGTGTAGTGTAATGTGGAGTCAAAATGTGTGTGTGTTCTCAAATTGAGTTGTGTGTTGAGAATTTCATTGGGTGTGTTTTTGTGCGTCTGTATATTTTATATTGACCTAGTGTTTAGTTTCTGGCTTTTTGGTTGGATGTGTAGTATTTCCATGCCTGTGATGATGTCTCTGTAGGTGTGGTTAGCATTTGTGATGTGTTCTGCATTTGTGGAGGTGTTTTGTAATGTTTTTATGGCTGTGATATGTTCTTTGTAACGTGTTTGAAATCATCTGCCTGTCTGTCCTATGTAGAAGTTGTTGCAAGTGTTACATTTGAGTTTGTATACCAAAACGCCAGAAACTAAACACACTAGAACAAAATTAAATATACAGACAAACAAAAACACACCCCAATGAAATTCTCAACACAAACTCAATTTTAGAACACAGACACGCTTTGACTCCACATTACGCCACACAAACACACCCTCACAGGAAACAAAACAAGAGGTGCCAAGACCAAGTAGCTTAATATCAAAGACGGACATCTGACCTCAATCGAAATTTAGATAGCTGTGGTTTTTTGTACAATTTTTCATGCTCTTTCCAGTTATAGTGAAACCATATGCAAACTCTGACACTATATTTATAAAATAAATTGTGTTAGATATTACAAAGTAAACTGTGAATTAAAAAATTGCCTCTAGATTAAAATATGGAGACGACAGATGTCCGTCTTTGATATTAAGCTACTCCGAATAACGACCAGTTCTGAGAGTGACCCATAATAGGTCGAAACATATTGTAAACGAGGTACGATAGAATTTAACACAATAAAGTCATATAATAAGTATTCCGAAGTGATACAGTGTTAAAAGTTGTGTAATCAAGATGTATGTGAAATAAATTATTTAACAATGAAATGTAAGCTAAAGTTACAATATTCTGTACCGGTAACTAATTATTTTCTAAATTTCTTCTGTACCGAGGTCAATGTGTAGCTTCGTATGATATGAAAGTGCCCGCAAATATTGTTTCACATTATTATTTTAGGCTATTAGGAAATGCTCATTGAGATTTTACGGTCTTCGGTGAGGTCAAGAACCCTGATAGAACTGATATTTAACCCTCGCGGTGAATTTCGGTGAAGTCTGGAGGGACTAATTAGTCAATTTCACTCTCTTCACCTCCACGCTGGGGCTCCCTGGGATCTTTTAAGGTGCGAAAGAGAGAATGATGTGCGAAAAGGAACGGGAAGTTACCGCATTTACCTTTCCCAAGAAAAAATGCATACATAAGGATGCACTTTATAACCCACCTTATTCAATACTTACTTGGAGGATTTAGTGAAGAACTGTTTTCAGAACATGGGAGGAGTGATAGTAGGAGGAAGAAGAATAGAGTTTGTAAGATTTGCTGATGATATGGCGTTGTTAGCAGAAGAGGAGGTGATACTAAAGGATATGCTACTGGATCTAAATGACAGCTGTGAGTAGTGTGGAATGAAGATAAATGACAACAAGACGAAGAGCATGGTCATAGGAAGAAAAGAAAAGAAGGTAAACTTGCGAATTCTAAATGAGGCAGTAGAGCAAGTGGACAGCAATACTTGGGGTGTACTATAAGCAGTAACATGAGCTGCTGCCAGGAAGTCAAAAGGAGGATAGCAATGACAAAGAAAACTTTTAGGCCTAATAGAAAAAGAAGCATTTTCTGCGAACCTCTGGGAAAAGACGGAGGAAGAGACTAGTAAAGTGCTTTGTGTGGAGTGTGGCATTGTATGGTGCAGAAACATGGACATTACGACGAAATGAAGAGAAGCTAATAGACGCATTTGAAATGTGGCTAGGCCTATGCAGAAGACTGGAGAGTGTAATGTGGACAGACAGAATAAGAAATGAAATTGCGTTGGAAAGAGTGAGTGAAGAAAGAATGATGCTGAAACTGATCAGAAAGAGAAAAAGGATTAGTCGGGTCACTGGTTGAGAAGAAACTGCCTACTGAAGGATGCATTGGAAGGAATGGTGAACGGGAAAGAGTTCGTGGCAGAAGAAGATATCAGTTGATATACGACATTAAGACATTTGGGTCATATGAGAAGACAAAGAGGAAGGCAGAAAATAGGAAAGACTGGAAAATGCTGGGTTTGCAGTGAAAGATCTGCTCTTGGGCAGAACACTATGAATGAATGAATGAATGAATGAATGAATTACTATTGTTCTTTTATTGATTGTATCGGTAATACATTCCCTTCAATTCGCCATTGATTTGTAACATATTTCTTCTTTAGTGGTGTCTTACGTTTATGTGATCATAGCGAATTTGGACTAAGTTATGGTATTCTGTCTCATTCTGTTTTTGTATTATGTTTTCTATAAATCTCCAAATAGGCTTCCTGACATGATAAACCATTTTTTTTTTAATCTGAAGTGATCTTCCACTACATTATTGGTCCTATGACCACCTTGTAACGGTTTTTTACTTGTTTATTTAACGATGTTGTATCAACTATTTAGCGTCGATGGAATTGGTGATAGCGAGATGGCATTTGACGAAATGAGGCTCTCCAAACAGAATACTGAATCATCATATCTGTGCATGACATATATTGGACATTTTGACTTGTGGATATTTCTGAATATTGGACATTTTGATTTGTGGACATATCTACATATTGGACATTTTGACTTGTGAGCATTTATATACATGTTAGATGCTTTCAGATTAACTAGGAACTCATATATTCATATTCATATTCATATTCTTTATTTGCCTGAAGGTACAAGAGTACAAGAGGCCTCGTCAATATAATTATATAAAAAACAATGTGTCAATATTTAAAATATTAAAAGAGTAAAAAATAATAAAATTTAACTAAAATACTACATCATTTTCAAAAAATTCATTCATATTATAAAAGGGATTATTAGGACCTATTATTTTGTAGCCATCTCTTAATCTGAAATTTAAATTGTGTTTCATCAAGTGCCTTTATATTTGTTGGTATCTTGTTATATACTTTTAATGCAGTAATTACATAGCTTGATTGTGTTTTTTTGCAACCTGACATGTGGTACATTTAATTGATCATTATTTCTGGTTTCATAGCGATGCAGACTTACTATACTTGTATAATTAGTAATATTCTTGTTTACATACATTAAAAGTTAAAAAATATATAGATTGTAGACTGATAATAATCTTTTCATTTTTGAAAAGAGATCTACATGATAGTCTGGGTGGTGATATTGTTATAATACGAATTGCCTTTTTCTGCAGTAACAGACTCTTTGGAAGGTCAGAACTATTTCCATATAAGAGTAATCCATATCTAATAACACTTTAAAATAGTGCATAGCAAACTTGTTTTAAATAATGTTTGGGAATCTTGTACATGATACTTCTCAGGAGATAAATTACTCTAGAAATTCTTTTACATACATAACTGACATGGCTGTTCCACCTTAGTTTAGGATCCAAATACATACCCAGCATCGTTACTGGTTCATTTATCACGTTATTTCGGGTTTGTTTCAAACTTAGAGTTAACACATGAGTTTTTTCATCATTAACAATAAATCCATTAATTGAAAATCACTTTCGTATTTCAGCAAATAGAGCTTGTTTCATGAAATCTAACTCAGCAGTATTATTATGTGTGATAACAAAAGTTGTATCGTCTAGTTTTAGCCGACACATTGTACGGCAAGTCATTTATCATAATAAGAAACAAGAATGGACCAAGAATAGAGCCCTGAGGAACACCACATTTAATTGGAGCTACAGTACTTCTTTTTCCATTTACATCAACAATATGGGAACGTGCAAGCAAATATGAATGGCAAAATGTTTGTTCTATCCCCCTTATGCCATAGTATGCAAGTTTCATTAACAATACATCATACAGAATGGAATCAAATGCCTTACTTAAATCATTAAATATAGGCCTAGCATATGTATAATTTATATTTTCAAAGGATGTATATATAGTTCTCAATAATTCATCCATTGTATCCTGAGTAGTTTTACCTGGACGGAACCCAAATTGTGAAGGAATAATAAGGTCCTATAGTTCAAAATATTCTCTCAACTGTAGGAGTACAACACTTTCTAATATTTTACCAAAGATGGGTAAAATAGCAATTGGTCTATAGTTTCCAGCATTATTTCTTTCACCCTTTTTATAAATAGGGACAGTTTTTGCTAATTTAAATTTCTGAGGAAAAAATCCATCCTTTAAACATCTGTTAATACAAACAGTAAGTGGCAAAAGTATATGATGTATTATATTTTTTACTAAAGTATTACTTATACCATAAATATCCATACTATTGGAGTTTTTCATTTTTTTAACTACATTTAGAACCTCTATTTCTGTTACTGTACGCCACTGAAAACTCATACTCTGAGGAACAGGGTTATTTAATAACAGACTTTGAGCTGATACATCATAGGTGTCAGAAATTAACTTTGCTTTACAACATATGTCACTAATACAATTTGAAAAGTAATTCACAAATTCGTCTGGAGAAATAGATATAGAAATTTTATGAGTTGAACTACCTGCTTCGCTTTACATTTATTATTAAACTTTTCAATGTAATTCATATTGTTAGCGAACTCAGCATTCCTCAGAGCTTTCATATATGTATTTCTATATTCTTTATATATCATCCAAGATAAGCTTCAAATATAGTCTTTCATTGTGTATCTGTTATTATTATTATTAATATTATTATTATTATTTTATTATTATTAAATTAATATTTGATGTGTCACAATTTATCTCATCATACTTCGTACATAACGAAAGTGTAAATATCCATATTTAATGAAGCAGTTATATCAACTTTAAAAATAAACACGCAAACTCTGCAGATATTTTGTAGCATAAGGGTGTTGCCAGCCCAATGGAGCTAATATCGCAACTAGACTGTGCTCTTCATAAAATAAATCACCTGTTTTCAGGTGTTGTTTTACCGGGAAAATAAAAATTGAATAAAGCGTCAGTTTATTTACGTACAACAGGTACTAGATAGGGAATGTACGAATTGCACCATTATAATTAAATATGCACCTAACTAGAATTCGCATTATTTGTTCATGATCGAAAACAATTCCAACCTGTTGGCACTGACATCCCACATCACACACAACAATTTACTTTCCATTATTCAATGTACACAGCAGGTATTGTGACGCTACAAAAACAGATTCCCAGATTTTAGTGCTACATATTGATTAAACTGAATTTGTAAAATTTTTCTACAGTAAAGTTCGATGTAACGCGTCTATCAGGAGACATACTTCACCCCTGCGTTATGACTTTTGTGCGATGTATCGGAAGGTGTCATGTACAGTGACTAAAAGTGTATGAATACGAAGGATGATCAAGAAAAAATGAAAATGAATTTTTTCACAGATGTTCATTATTCTACTTCAATTTCACATGACTTTTTTTTTTCAAAGTTGTTTCCTTCTATTCGAATGCACTAGTTATAGCATTTCTTCCTGTCCTCGAACACATGATGCAAGCCATCCTGTGTCAGGTCATTCTTATGTTATGTTATGTTATGTTATGTTATGTTATGTTATGCTATCTTATGTTGTTATGTTATGCTATGTTATATACTCATATTCATAATAGATATATTATATACTTACAGTATATTCATACGGTTTTACTAATAAAAACTCTATATACAGATATTTAACTGTCTTATACTTATACAATGAGTAGCTCGTTTATAAGTGATGTGTAAATTCCTGTCGTGTATAACAGTATAACTGTTACACAGCTACGTCATAGTTTCGTCATTACTTCATTACGAAAGATAATAGAATATCTGAGCAAATTAAGCTTTCAGGAATAACTCCCTGTAAAGTTAATTTGAATAATTTCGAGGGAAAAATTGCTCCGGGGCCGAGTATCGAACCCGGGACCTTTGGTTAAACGTACCAACGCTCTCCCACTGAGCTACCCGGGAACTCTACCCGACATCGATCCAATTAAATTATTCAAATCAACTTAACAGGGAGTTATTCCTGAAAGCTTAATTTGCATAATACACGTCACTGTACGTAACAGAAAACCACAATTTAAAAAGTCACACAGAGTTAGTGTGCACTCAAATGTTGGTTGCTTGACGGTTGTCAGCCCACTTTGAGGTTTGTGGATATAGAGGGAAAAATTGGATCGTTGTCGGGTACAGTTCCCGGGTTGCTCAGTGGGAGAGCGTAGGTACGTTTAACCAAAGGTCCCGGGTTCGATATCCAGCCCCGGAACAATTTTTCCCTCGAAATTATTCAGAATAACTGAGGTTCTCTATTGCATCCGGTAGAGCGCTCTAGTGTGCCGTGTTAACTATCGATAGTACAACTGACTCTGATCGATTACCACACTATATTTTGGTCAAAGAGTACAAGCTACAGCAATATTATTCTAATTATTCTGTGCTCTTTGGTTTGTTCGTTTGTGGTTACAAGGCAACCATCATCATAAAATGACAGTCAATACGAACAGCTGTTAGAGGGGCGGCCATTTTTACTTTATATACAACGCTTATACAAGGGGTTTCGTGTATATAACTACTGCAAAGGAATTTCCATTGTATAGTTACAGACTGTTTATACATCCATCACTTATGCATGGTTTATTAGTAACGTTTTCTGTCTCATTCTACATAAGTCTCGTATAAAAACTATACACGGTTTATTAGTAAGACCGTTAATGGATAGATATGTTATGTTATACAGAGTGTTAAAAAAGTATCCAATATTTTAGGACGTGCTAGTATACATCAAAACAAGAAAATAATGTCTAATAAACATGGGTCCTACAACACATACTTTCTGAGATATGAACACTTGTTCATAGAAGGTGTTGAATGTGATGTCCATTCATGGCAATGCATTCCTCTGCCCTTCGGCGTAAGGAATCATGCACTCTTTGAAATTTTTTTTATTACATTAATAAGAAAGTTCTGACTTTTGTTTTCAGTATTTCTTGCGACATATCAGTATTCCATACCAGGGAGTCAACTACGGTATGATTATATCTATACTGTAGGGCAGAAAAATGCATTGTCATGAATGGACGTCACATTGAGCACCTCTTATGAACAAGTGTTCAGATCTTAGAAAGTATGTGTCGTACGACCCAAGTTTAATAGACATTATTTTCTTGTTTTGATTCATACTATCATCTCATAAAATATTGGATACTTTTTTTTAACATTGTGTATAATATACAATTACATTCATAATAAATATGTTATGTTATGTTATGTTATGTTATGTTATGTTATGTTATGTTATGTTATGTTATGTTATGTTATGTTATGTTATGTTATGTTATGTGTTTACGTTACGTTACGTTACATACTTATATTCATAATAGATATATGTTATGTTATGTTATGTTGATATAATTTTATCAATTTTTACTTACATTTCAAGATTACGAGGAGGTTTTCATGACGGAAAATCGACATTTTAAAGTCATTTTTCCACACTTCAGTTTTATTGCATTTACTCACATTCAAATAACAAACTTATAAGCTCCAACAAATTTCAAGCCTAGGAGTTTAAAGTTTTAATGCATGTTCTGAAAAATATGGTTACCTGAACTACATATACTTTTTTGGAAAAAGTAAATATTTTGAAAATTAAGAAATGTATATTAAAATATAGAACATATTTCTTAAGTTTCAAAATATTATGGATTAAAACAATTAAAATTTCTAAACTGAATGAATGATTTTTTTTTCTAAAAGCTATTGAACTGATGCTAATGAAACTTATAATTACGGATAAATTATTTCTTGAATATTTAATAAGTGTGATTATGGATGAATTTATTGTAAGTTACTGAGTGTGAATTTATAGATGAACTAACTGTCTGATATTTATTAAGTTTGTTTATCGATGAACTGACTCTGGATACCGAGTGTGATTGTGTTGATGAATTGACTCCTGGATACTGAGCGTGATTATGGATTAACTAATTACTGATACTGATTTAGTGTGATTATGGACGAACTGATTTGGATATTGAGTGTGTTATTATTGAATATTTGGCGTACTGAGCATAATTATGAATGAGCCAACTCTTGGATGCATACTGAGTGTGATTAGGAATGGTTTAACTCTTGAGTACGGAGTGCAAACGAAATTCGTATACTGGTTAGCTATACAGAATGACAGACACACACAATATAAAAAAGCATTTTCTTTCATTATTAGGAATGTTGTATAAGCGCATTTCCATAAAATTCTCGAAATCGATTTTTTAGCATCACAATACTTCTGCTCTTTCTCGTTTAATGAGAATGTAAAATTTAATTTGAGTCAGACAAAAGGCACAAAAACGAATGTAGTTAGCGCTACGCACGCACGAGGGAGTTACGTCCTTTATCTCCTAACTCTTACTGGTGGCTTGATTTAGTTATGGGAAGTTTTCAGTAGGCTGGGCTTGGCCAGCTTTTATAGTATGCGTGTTTGTGTGTGCGTGTGTAAGTAGATATAGGGACTCATTCGTTTAAGAGACGTTGAGTACGGAGAAATAGGAATTGCGATAGGGTGGGTGAAACTATATGCCAAGTGTTAACGACGAAAGTTTTAGTGACAGCCCATTCGAACATTTTATTAGGACCTATTATTTTTCAATTGCGTTTTTGTTTACAATTCCCTTTTGTCTTCTCAAATTATATTCCCTCTGTTTCTTTTATGTATTACTTAGTCAATTTTTTATGTAGAGATGAGATAAATGCTGTAGGATGTCTATTTTTCCACCATATAATATTATTTATTTGTTTGTTTATTTTTTATTTATTTATTTATTTATTTACTTAGTTACTTATTTATTTAGTTATTTATTTTTCTTTATTTATGCATTTACTTATTTATTTATGTATTTACTTATTTATTTATTTACCTTTTTATTTACTTTTCTATTTATTTACAGTGGAACTCCGATTTTCCGTCACCTTATTAATCGATTGGTGAATTTTCCGACTGTCTTTCTGTCTCGCTCTTTTTATGTAGAAAAAATACGAAGTACTGTACATTATATTAGTACGAATTTTTTCTAAGAGTATTTTCTTTACAAATCTTTACCCTTATGCAGTATGGTCTATTTTTAAGGGGGCCGTACTGTCTAACGTCTATGCAAAATGTCTTTTACAGGTGTCAAAAAAAAACGTGTTGTGCTACGAAAAAGAGTACAAGTAATTGAATGGTTTGGAAAAGTAGAAACTGTGGTTCATCTCACTTCAGAATACGAAATAGGAATTACAACTGTGCAAGATTTAATGAAAAACAAATATAAAGTATGTAAATCTACAATAAGAGACCTGTAGGTCTACTATTCCTATCTTTTCACTGAGAGCCGTCATAAGAAGTTTTTTTGTTGAAAATCAGACTTAAATTAGTGAACTTCTGATCTATTATCTAGCATGTTAAAACAGAATGCCAAGGAGGAAATTACGAAACTGTATTAGTCTGTGCACTTAATTATGAAAACCTTATATGGTACGGATTATCCGATTTTTTCGATTAACCGTTTATCCCACCATTCATTACCACGGATAATAGAAGTTCTACTGTATTTATTTATTTATTTATTTATTCACTCATTCATTGTTTTCTGCCCAAATGCACAAATTCGATCCGAAGAAATAATGTAATATTTCAAAATTTCCTTTCAGAAGGAAAAGTTACATAGGCTATATTTGAATCGAATTTCTGCACATCTAAAGGACAAAACGAAAATTATTTCAATAATTCATTACTATAATACATTGCTGTCTTAAATTGACTGAACATATGTTTTGTAATTAAATCAATTTCTTTCACAAAACACGCTATGGAATGTTTCATATGAAACAATTTTTATTTCGAAAAGAAAGCAAAACGAGGAAAATTTTATTGAATATTTTTGTTTTAAATATCTCAAAGAATAACCCCTTGAAATTAATGGCATTAATTAGGATTCACTCTGTACACCTATAATTATTTTAATAATTGGGTAATATTTATAGCGATGAACTGTGTTGTTTACTCATATTTTTTACTTAATATGGCCGTGGTGTACATGACCGTCTAGGTGAAGTTTTGAGGCTGTACAATTGTCAATAATTTCAAAAGTTTCTAATACCAGCAGTAAGTGTGAAATATCTTGAACTCGGGGTAGTAATAATCGAAAAGTTGTCTCATATTTGGTTAAATTGTAAACCTATCATGCACACTGTTGTTTCAATAAAAACTAAAGAATGTTCAGATTCTGAAATCTACAGAAGAATTCCCTAACATATAAATAGGGTAAACCTACTGTAATATTGCTTTTATTCCCAATTTCCGACTTTTGAAAGTAGAAAATGTATTGAATTATAAAGCGTTTTGCCGGTATCGGATAACGCATGCGTACTGTTCGTACATATAGATGTTGTCATCACCGGAATGTATCGTAAAAAAAAAAAGAAGAGGCGCAAAAATTACACGCAGTGCAGTCATATGTATGTGTTATTACATTTTAGTATAGCAGTTTTGAAATAACGTGTAGAAATAGCATTTTAAATTGCTGAAACTGGAGATTAAGCTTGGTTCAGATTCAATATTTTAATGCCTTCACTGGAAATGAATAGATTTAGATGGAATTAGTATAATTTGGATGCATCCCCGTAACAGAATTTCATTTTGCATCCCGAAATAATGACCGCTATAATAATATATGAGCAGAGTTGTGCACGAACACTGCTGTCGTTCTAACTCGCTGTTAAATCTATAAAAAAAAAAGTCTTCATTTTCATCCGATTTCCCTATACTCTATATGTAAGTTTAGTATAAATAAATAATTTAGCAATGATTTCAATTTTCGTTAGTCTATTGTTACAATTATTTAATTTAAATCCTCTAAAATTCGTGATCAGCGAAGTGAATTGATTTATATGTTTATTCCCCATGTAGCCATTCGTCTGAACCAACAACAATAATACCTTTTAATTTTCTAATGCACAGCATGGAAAAAATGTTATGTTGCAAAAAAAATAAATATTTTTATTTTATTTTAAATCCACCACCAATAGAAGCAGGCTTCCAATTACAGGTGGCTTACATAGATACATATACAAAATACATAATAAGAAAAAAAACAAACAACACAAACGAAAGGAAGAAAAAACATAACGGTAATAGATGCTAGAATAAAACATTGCAGTTAATATAGTGTCAAATGTCAATATAATGATGCAAAATTATTTAAAATCTAGAGTAAAAACATTATAATACACTTCTTCATAATTCAAATATCTAAGGAAATACAATTCTTTTTAATATTATATGATATTATTTAACTGTTAAACTGAAATCTAATTGAGAATCACAGTTTAAAGACAGAGAGTTGTAAGTATTATAGGGTACATAACAAATAATGGAGAGTTCTTGAAAAAATAATAGCAATAAACAGGCAACAACAAAAGGCTATTATCATAGATCCAATTATACGCATGGAGAGAGATCTAAACCAAGCTCATCAGGTTGATCAGGAAAAGAGGGTCATTTATGAACCTTGTATTCCCTACCTTAGTGCCAAGTATAACATCCGTCTCTTCAATTGGTCAGTGACAGGTTTATTTTTTAGTGCTCGGAGTTCTTTACCAAAATTTACATGTAATTTCTTAAAACAATTATCAATATCATCTTTCGAAATTCAAAAAATCATCTCGCAAATTCTTATACCTCTCAGAAGGCCTTAATTAAGGATATGCTAATTTTAAATAAAATCTTTTATTTATAAGTATAATTTTATAGTCATCTTCTAAGATTTTATTTTATAATTGATAATCAATGGTGCTTAATTATTACATTTTATTTTTATAATAATATTCATAACTAATTGATTATATTTGTTTGCTATTAATTTCCGGATCCTCGTGGTCATCCTTAATTAAGCCCGGACGAGTTATTTCTCTTTCTCTCTCTCTCTTCTAGACATGGGAATAACAAAAGGTTGCCTATGACGTAATATAATATAATAATAATAACAATGATAATAATAATAATAGTAATATTAATAATAATTAATAATATAATATTAATAATTAATTATCATATAATTTTATATTATGTAAATCGAGATTTTCATGTAAATATTCACGGTTTCAGAATGTCTTATACACAATAATAAGATTTAGGCACGCTGTATATCGTCTATAAGAAAATATTTAATGTAAACTATTGGTCACATTTTAAGAGTCAATGTATCTGGGAATGAAGCTCATGAAATACAATAATGTTCAATAGGCCTAAAGATCTAATATGTTTTTATTTGAAATCGAAAAAGTTAGATACCCTGAAACAGTTGTCGACAAAGATCACGTCATATAAAATGCAGCTTGCAATACACATCAAGTCCACACCTGTGGAGTAACGGCTAGCGCTTCTGGCCGCGAAACCAGGTCGCCCGGGTTCGATTCCCGGTCTGGGCAAGTTACCTGGTTGAGGTTGTTTTCGGGGTTTTCTCTCAACCCAATATGAGCAAATGCTGGGTAACTTTCGGTGCTGGACCCCGGACTCATTTCACCGGCATTATCACCTTCATCTCATTCATACGCGAAATAACCTAAGATGTTGATAAAGCGTCGTAAAATAGCCTACTAAAAATACACTTCAAAGGGAAAGGTAGGAGGGGAGGATACACATATTGCCTTTTTCCCCCTCGGAGGAGGGCCCGTAGACAAGCACCGTAGGCTCAGCTAATTGTGCAACCTCTTCTATTGGGATGACTTTTGAAGTCATTAAGACCGCTCATCACGCACGTGTCTGGTGCCACCTTATCGATTCGGCCACAGCATCCAGATCTGACGGAATCCACGTGAAGAAGAACGCCCATCCGCCTCCCTGTGATGTTCCTCTGCAGCCTCCTCAGATCGATGGTGTCTATTCGCAATTCACGTGAATGAATCTGCTGCATTCTTAACTAGAGATAATGCCGCCGTCGATTCCACGACTCACCAAAGCGCCATCTATCCGAGGGAGCTATAATCCACCTATCTAACAGCAGTTCGCTTATTGAAGCCCCTGCGACTTCTCTGGATATGTGCAGCTCCCGCAGACAGATGTCATCTGTAGGTGGATCCTGGAACAACGTCCTCCTGGTCAACCTGTAACTATTGAAGATGATTAATGAAATTATGCTAATGAAGACAAAATGATTCCGACGTCCAACCCCGAAAGTTACCCAGCAATTCTGCTTCAAGTGACTGAGGGATAACCTCGGGAAAAGCCCAAACTTTCCCCAACCGGAATTTGAAACCGAACCTGCTCATTTCACGGCCAGGAAGACTAACCGTTACTCCACAGCGGTGGACCACATACTGCTTAACATTGAATAAACAAGTAAAGGCTAAGGGAGGGGGGATCAAGCCTTACCCCCTCCGCCCTGCTTGTGTGAGTCAAGAAATACCGACCACTGCCCTAAAATTAGTTAATTATTTTACACAAACACTTATTATTTTCGTAGCGTTTTAGTTTCATAGTTTCATTTGGAGCCAGATAACATTAACTAATATGTCCTTTCATAAAGGATTCACGGTCACAAATTGCATTTCCAATCGTTATTAGTGAATAATTTAAACATAAGCACTTAGTGCAAAGAAAATATCTGCTTCAATTTCAGAATCCTCAGAGTCCAATTAAACTGTACGTTTCACAGATGTAATATTGGGATTCTGAAGACCGTACATGCCATAGAAATGACTCACAAGAAGAGGAGAAACAGTAGAACGAATAGAAGAGGATACGAAGTGAAAAACAGAAGGAAACATAGAAAATAAAGGAAGGAAGAGACATGGAAGACAGATTAGAAGAGGAGGAGAAGAGGAGAATACATGGAAGAAAGCTTAGAAAAGAAACAAACCTAGGATATATAATAGAAAACAATAATATACTATTTCCTGAATAATTTCGAGGGAAAAATTGTTCCGGGGCCGGGTATCGAACCCGGGACCTTTGGTTAAACGTACCAACGCTCTATCAACGGAGCTACCCCGGAACTCTACCCGACACCCATCCAATTTTTCCCTCTATATCCACAGACCTCAAAGTGAGCTCACAACCGTCAAGCAACCAACATTGAGTGCACACTAACTCTGTGTGACTTAAATTGTGGTTTTCTGTTAACGAACAGTGACATATTATGCAAATCAAGCGTTCAGGTATAACTCCCTATGAAGTTGATTTGAATAATGTTGGTTGCTTGACGGTTGTCAGCCCACTTTGAGGTCTGTGGATATAGAGGGAAAAATTGGATCGGTGTCGGGTAGAGTTCCCGGGTAGCTCAGTTGGTAGAGCGTTGGTACGTTTAACCAAAGGTCCCGGGTTCGATACCCGGCCCCGGAACAATTTTTCCCTCGAAATTATTCAAATCAACTTCACAGGGAGTTATACCTGAAAGCTTGATTTGCATACTATTTCCTTTTCCGCATTACGTAGGCTATAGATGATATGACAGAAGACACTGTAGAAAATATTACCCATATTATAATACGTAGGCGGTGAGTCACACTTAACTTCATAAGAAAATATAATGGAATGTGTAGAAAATGAAAGAGAAAAATATTGCATGTAAGAAGATGCAGAAGTAGAACACAGCATTCTTTGAAGTGTACAAAATCAATCATTAAATGAACATGAATGTTTTCCAAGCATATACAAAGAAACGATAATATGAACATCATTCGAAACAATTTTCAGCAAAGTAAGTAAAATTTATCTGTAAGGATAATCAGATAAAGAAATCGATAAAGCAAACACTAACACTGTGTGCTAACTGGAAACGCATTGAGCTAAGTAAACGACACCTGATTTCACGTTGCCAGAGTTTAGAGAATCCGGCAACATTGTTTAGCACGTCCACTGGGACCTGCATGGCTTTATGTATAAATAAATAAGGCAGATCAATTAGCCAGGACGGTAACTCTCAGGAGGTGGTGGGTAGATGTCGCTCTCTCCATAGAAGGTTGTGAACAACAACTCAGTGACCTCCATAGTGACAATTGAGTGTTACAGATGGCTTTGTATCGTGTTGGGAAGCAACGGCTTTGTCCGTAGTTAATTGTGCAACATCGCCTACAAGATCATCTACTTTGGAAGCTCTCAAATAACTTAATGCAAATTGAAAACTATTCAGTAATATACATGTTGCCAAACTTTTTAAGGGGGCGAGGTACTCAGAATCATAAAAAAATTGAATGTTTTGTTTTTAACGGAAATAAATTCTCTGAATCTTCCTAATCAATAATATATATACATATATATATATAACTTACATATATATACATATAGTTTTATAATGTTGCGATGTACTTAACCTACAAAAAAACAGTTTTTAATTGAAGCGGGTGTCTCATTAAATCAGTAGTGCCATGCCCCTTGGCTGAAATGTGAAAGTGGAAACGTTGTGCAGGATGTAAATACCAGTAGTGATAGTACTTACTTACTTACTTACTTACTTACTTACTTACTTACTGGCTTTTAAGGAACCCGGAGATTCATTGCCGCCCTCACATAAGCCCGCCATCGGTCCCTAGCCTGAGCAAGATTAATCCATTCTCTATCATCATATCCCACCTCCCTCAAATCCATTTTAACTAGTGGCTTGTGCAGCAAATGCTGCAAACTAAGTTCATTAGAAGTTCAAATTAAAATTTTTCAAAATTATTTCCATTGAAGAATACCAGACATTTTGGAAGTTATTTGCTTCCATAATAATAAAAAATATCTCTCTGAATGGTTTTCTTTGTCCTAAATATTTTTTATTGAACCTATACATCTTCAGTTCTTGAGTTTCATTAAATATATGGAAAAGACCAATACCACTTGATTAATAACAATAAAAATATTTCATTTTTAACAACAATTTTATCTTACTTTTTAACTCACACATGTAAGGTCAATTAAACAGTGTTCATGGGTTAGATAATAAACACACTATATGTATGTATGTACGTATGTTGTGTATATATATATATATATAACACAGTTGCATGAACACTTTACAATTGATGATAATTAAGATTGGTAAAATTCAGACATGTTTCGGAGGGTGCCCTTCCATCTTCAGTGACATTACCACGACTGCAAAAGGAAAATAAATAAATATATATATATATATATATATATATATATATAAGATTCGTGGATAGTTATGTTTAAAAAATAAAGTACAAAAAATATACGATGTCTGAATATTAATATTTAATTCTTATAAGACTAAAAAAAGTTAAGAGCTTAATGACCAGTGTGTGTTCTATTCAAAAATAAAAAAGAATAAAAGATATAAAAGGTTAATATATATATATGTTTATTATCTTACTTAAGTTTTATATAGACTACTATATAGCCATCATTCAGTAAATATTATAGACATGAAGATCTAACTTCAGATATTCTCTACGCCTACTTATATAACCCCAAAAGCTTTCACTTTCATATCATCAATAAAGCATCAATCTGTGTAATAAGTTACAAATACATCATGGAATTCACTATAATAATATTTCATTTTTAATGGTAATAATATCATCAAACATTCATAAGTTTTGTAGTTTTTAATATCCAATACACAGATAGCTGCACTCAGAAAATTACACACCAGAGAATCCGACCTGTAAATTTTTTTTAGTAAATCTTGAAGTTCTTAACAACCAATATTGCAGAAAAATTCTGAAAAATTTACACAAATGAAGATCGACATATTGGTATTATAATGTCAGAGAATCTGAGCCATCTGAACTCTAAATATGTCGTAGCCTTTGTGTGATATTGTTTATTGTAGTGTATTTGTGTTTTGTTTTATTCTCTAAATGCCATTATTTTTTAAAACTGATGACAGAAGGATTTTGGAAAATAGGAAAATGATGTAGGAAAACTGAAATTTCACTGAAAACTACTATTTTCCTGAAAAATTTTGGGTTCCAAGCTTCAAAATGACGGATCATTTATTAAAATCCGTTCAGCCGTTTACCCGTAATTTCCATTACCAGTTCAAATTATATATATATATATATATATATATATATATATATATATATATATATATACACACATATACGTGGTACAGTCATTAAGTTCTGACACTGACGCCTGAAGGGTAGGCACCCACAAGAATCTGGATGTCTCAGAAAATGCCGCGTGATACGGCGTACACTTAAACAGATCGACATCCTCCCTCAATATAGTCGCCGTTGGCCGCTATGCACATCTGCCAACGTTGGTGTAGCTGCTGGAAGCACCGCTGAAAGATGTTGACAGGAAGGTGCCGTACGGCTTCTCTTGTGGCAGTCATGACCTTTTCGGCCGCATAAAAATTACGCCCTCGTAGGATTGATTTCATGAGGGGAAAGAGAAAAAAAATCGCATGGTGCGAGATCAGGTGAGTACGGATGGTGTGGCAAAACAGCGACCTGTTGCCTTGCAAGTTCCTCTTGGACAAGGATGGAGCGATGTGCAGGGGCGTTGTCGTGTAGCAACAGCCAATTCTTCCTATGCCAAAGCTCAGGACGCTTACGACGAATTGAATTGCTTAAACGGCCAAGAATCTCTTTGCAGAGGTTCTTGTCTACAGTTGCACCTTGTGGGATGAATTCTATGTGAACAATTCCATTTGAATAAAAAAAACTGTTAAAGCATCACCTTGCCTTTTGACCTGTCTTGTTGCGGATTTTTCTGTCGTGGAAATAATGGCGTTTTCCAGGTGGCGGATTGTCGCTTCAGTTGCGGATCGTAAAGGAAACACCATGTTTCGTCTCCAGTTATGATCGGTTATAGCAGTTTCGCCTAATTTCTGACAGAACGTGACGTTTGCTCGTTGCTCAAACTGCAACATACTCGAATTCCGACGCGCGCATTCAAATCACCGTCACAACAAAGACCGTAGTTCTGCTTACAGTGCATGCACTCAACTGTCTCTTGTTGGGTCGAGAGACTAACTGACAAGGTATCATACCATGGCGCCACCTATGCGCTATAGTGCACCACAACGCCACTATGCGCTCAGTATTAGAACTTAATGACTGTACCACGTATATATACACGAGTATATCTTCCCATCTACGTCTCGGCCTCCCTAGAGGTCTTTTTCTCTCCGGCCTCCCAACTAACACTCTATATGCATTTCTGGATTCTCCCATACGTGATATATGACCTGCCCATCTCAAACGTCTGGATTTTATGTTCCTAATTATGTCAGGTGAAGAATACAATGCGCGGAGTTCTGTGTTGTGTAACTTTCTCCATTCTCTTGTAACTTCATCTCTCTTAGCCCCAAATATTTTCCTAAGAACCTTATTCTCAAACACCCTTAACCTATGTTCCTCTCTCAAAGTGAGAGTCCAAGTTTCACAACCATAAAGAACAACCGGTAATATAACTGTTTTATCAATTGTAGTGATAATATTGTAAATAACAGTAGGCCTAATGATGTGGGCCTAAATAGTAGTGGTAATATTATAATTAGTGTAGATTTGGATGTAAGTCAGAAATTGATGTTAATTTTTAAACGCTGTTTTCTTAAAACAACATTTTTATGCATATATATCTCAGAATCTATTAGTGTTACAGAGCTGAAATTTGGCACACTCATTGTACATCATATAATGTCTTAATGGGAGCACTTTTACATTGATATAATATGTATTACAAGATTTAAATAGGCTATAGTTTTGTGTTGAAAATTTCAGGTTTTTCTCGGTAGAATTTTTATAAAAGTATATAATTTTTTTAATTGACTTTTACACTTTTACTACGTCACACTACTTTTGACCAATAAAACGGTACGATAGGACGTCTTTCAACCAATCATGGCTGCTTATCTCACAATTTTATCGCGTCCCTAGCATATGTTTAATTTTATCGCGTCCCTAGCATTTGTTTATTTTTATCACTACCCTAGCATTTGTTTCTTTGTTTGCCAACATTTCAAACTGCACTGATCTGGATGTCAAAAAACAGAAAATTACAAACCACTCCAGTCGATGCACGGCACTTTCAAATATGACTCGCATTGGCATTCAAGAACAAGAATTAATAAAAATCACTGGTTATAGCTATGCATCTTCCTGAAACCCTATTTACAAATAAATGAAGATCGCCATTCGGAAATCCTGACTAAGTTGAGGGATACACCATGTACATCAACGAGTTCACTTCTTTTACGAACACGTCCAATATATCAACTGAACCACGAACCACTAAAACATTCAAATTTGAAAACTGTACTTTCAATAATTGTTCCTTTTAAAATTATTCATGTTTATTTTTTATTTCAACATCGTTAACTAAAACATTTCTTGTTTATTTCATCATTCTTAATTAAAACTTTTCTAACACTCGTTTATATTATTTAGGTTATGTTTGTTATAGCTTCTGCTATATGATATTATGGATAGTCAAGTATCAGAGATTGTTAATACTAAGATTTATTGAAAACCATCTGTCAAGTAACGTTGATTACTGGGATCCGGATGATTGAAGTGTAATGCAAATGTTTTAATAAAAATGAACCTGAATCAACAAAGCCTTCTTGACTAGTAACCGTCCACAGAGTTCAATGAAGATTCCATAGTTGCCACAACTGATAACAAGAAAACAACTACTGCCATCTAGCGTAATGTTCAGATGGTACAATAATACATTTGAAGACAGTTGTATTTTCGTAAGTCAATTGATATTTTATTGTATTGGAGTACTTCCTTACTTCTAATCTTTATATACTTTCTTTTAATCGTGTAACAGTCAACAGTTTTCCACTCGCAGATTTATCGATAAAATCAAAACCTCTAGTGAGATTACTGTTGATAAAATCGAGCTAGATCTACAATCTTGCTAGTGAACGTAGATAAGTATATTTCAAATATGTATGAAAAATTTTAGCCATGTGCATTAACCAGTTTTCAAGACAAAGGCGCATGAATTTAACTTTTTTTTTGTTTTATTTTTCCCTTCTTTCATTTCCATACAATTTTTTTAACTCGATTGTAGCAGTTAATATAACAAACCAACCACCAATATAATCCTAAAAGCCTGTAGAGTAACGTAAAAATTTGAAAATAACATCTTTTATTCTTTCGGAGAAATGATCAATTAAAATCAGCACTGAGTACTATGAAAACACCTAGACTACCTTGTCCCCTTAAAGCGACCTTTTCGTTTACGATCCCCCAATTCTCTTTTCACAGAAGAGATGCCCGAAGGCTTACCCTTCAGCGTGAGGTTTGTTGTGCTTACCCACTCCTATTTTGTGAATATTTGTCACCGAACAGCCACGCTCTTGTACGAATATAGCACGCTGTACCGTGAACTTAACCCGGACTTTCGGAATTATGACAATGGAATATGAAGAATTGATGGAAATATGAGTCCGAGGTCCAATGCCGAAAATTCTACTCAAATTAGTTGAGAGAAAACCTCGGTAAAATCTCAAAACCAAGTAATTTGTCTCCCAACATGGATTTGAACTCGGGCCCGCTCGTTTCACAGTCAGACATGCTAATCGTTGCTTCAGAGCGGTGAAGGTACCGGTACTTAATTCAATTAGAAAAATAAAAATTCCTGTAAAATCTAAAATCACGATAATTTTACTGAAAACCTGTAGATATCATCCCAAGAACGATCAAAATTGAAGCACATGTTGCGACAGTCACACGAAATGATGAGACACTGATGTTGTCTCATTGTCCGAAATGGCTTCGTTACTAGATACATCAAAATATTCATGATTTAATTGAACTTGTTTCAAACACCTAACTGGTGGATTTAACCTAGAAAAGGAGAAGCCCTAGCATTAATTAACTCACGATTTACTTTCCGCTTATACTGGATATTCATTTCAAAGTATGTCATGACGTCACTGTTGATGAGTCAGCGATTTGAAGCGAGTTTCAGCTTTTATGTCAGAGAAGTTGCCTATTAATCAAGGCGTTCAATCTGAACTTGAGAACGTGTACGGTATAACTTTAACGTCGTAGCAACTGATGGCGGTCTGTACGGTCTGTGTGCTATCATAACCTCTTTCGAACTGTGTTTCGCGAGGCCAAGTCGTACGCAGGGTATTTGTTATCATCGTTTGCGTACGGCAACATTTCACAACACAAATAAAATACTCCGTGTCCATGTTGACCGTCGAAATTAATGTCAACAAATACGTAACTAATCGTCTTAACCCTCTCCCCATATCTCGACAGTAAGAAAAAACTCACCTCAGTACGTGTTTCCAAACAGTTCACACTCCTGCCACTACCGGCGTCACCGTACGTATTATGTACTCTTCAGAATGAACGCCGTACTTGCTAGGCAACTTCTCTGGCAGATAGGTTATACACCTCCGCGGAAGTGTAGGAAGATTGAATTCTCTAGGCTCATCGACTAGCCACATGACGGCATTTTCATTACTGTGAAAATTATATGCTACAATATTAATTATAAAGCACCAAGCTTTATAAAATCGCTATCTTCAATACAATATTACATCCACTGTTTACATTTCTCTACAGGCAAACAGTAAAATGAAATTGTAATTTCATGTGTTTGCCTGTAGGCTCTAAGCATTCTAGGAATCATTAGTTTTCAAATTACCTCTAAAGTTAGTGTAATATAGCCTATATCTATATCCCATAATAATACGACGTGAATATTAATAATTAACAACTATTGTTATTAATATCATCATATTATGAAATAAAGATTCTGAAATGCACAAATGAACTGTGAATGAAAATAGTGGGTGGAAAAATGCCATAATATAATAAATATAATACTAAACTGCCCGCCATTGAGGGTAGCCCTCACGGACTCAGTATATCCTCAAAAAATTATTATACATATGTAAACATAGATATTAAATTTTTAAAAAGGGAAACAAAGAAAAGGGTGTGAAACATTACAATTGCTATTAATGTGGCACAATGTGATTAATTAGGATTTGGCAGGATTTTTTTAACACAATTATCACAATGTCATCCCTTAAAGATGTTGACAGAACAAATTTCCGTCGAAATTCTTCGAAAAAACTGGTATAGTCCCTCGAGCACCTATGAGCAAGCCGAATACCTCAACGTGAATTAAGGCATATTTCAGATTGAAATAGTTGACTGTAGGCTCATAGATCGACTTCTTCTCAAGGTGGACCTCGGCTGACTGATGACATCCTACTTCAAAACGTATCGTGGGGTCCACAATAATGCCCTGTTTAGTGTCAGCATTGTACGCTAAAATATCTACTCGTTTCGTTGACCCATTTTCAGCTAGACAGGAGATTTCTTCTTCTACTATATAGCCCTTAGTTCTTAATGTGACAGCAATTTTGGATCTTACAAGATGATGTCTAGAATTCCTCAAGAGCAATCCCTGTTCACAGAATCCCAAGACGTGTGCTAAAGTTTCAATCTCCGGGCAGCCATGTCTGCACCGGGTACCGTCGAAAGACCTGCCGGGAACGGAACGAACAGACGCTAAAAATATAAATATACCTATTATAATCATAATTTTGACCATGTTATGTATGCACCTATTAACCAATAGACAGTAAGATTACGTTTAATTTCAATCAATCACAGTTATCTACATTATAATAGTTTTTGGGCGATCGTGTTTTCTAACAATCTTACCGATGTTGTTGGTTAAACTTACAACACACTTGCGGTAAGTAAATAAATCAAATCAACTTATATTTATTTACTTAAAAGAAACGAACTATCAGTGTCGCGCACCGCTATGTCCTATGAGAAAATAACTAAATGTCTTATTATACCTGCACTCTTTCTAAATTAATTTATTGGAGTGGAGATTTGTAAAAGAACAGGAATTAATTTAGGTAAGACGTAAGCGTGAAAACCATTTCTGACGACTTCCGGTTGTTGCTCTGAGCGCCACTCGTGGGGTCGTGGCTGAAATCCAAAAACATCCATGGAGTAAAATACGTATTCAAGCATTAACCTATACCGGTATGCAATTTATTTACAACGATGTACAGCGCGATCCAAAAGTCCCTCCGCAGCTCCATTAGTTATAGTAATTCCGTAGAAAGCTGGCACGTAATCCTGTAGAAAGTTGACACTTCCCCATTAATTCCGGTTTGACAACCTCACATCCCCAGTCCATCATATGCTTAGCGGCCAGTGCTGCCACTTGAATTCTCTGCCTACTGGATTCTCGGCTACACCGTGGCTACACAAGCACTGCGGAGAGACTTCTCGATCGCACTGTATAATTAATGTGTTACCTACAAACATGTTATATGTGCTATTTATTTATAATGATATGTAATTAAAGTGTCACCTACCTCTTCTTTGAAGACAAAACTAAACTTTCTATAAATTATTTCATTACAACATTTTTACAATCGCCGTCGAATAATAACAAATGAATAACACCTATCGACAATACGAATAACAAATGAGTGACACCTATCGACAAATAAGAAATGGCGATCACACATGAAAATGTTAGCGTCAAGAACAATTTTATTTAAATTAAAAATGATTAATATTAATTATTTTTTTATTAAGATCGGACGAAAAATAGTATGCAATACATGTGTTAAGTGCATAACAGAATCTCGGCAATAGAGAAGACGGGAGTTGAGACGAAGTCTCGTCTTCTCTAACTTTTCCTCGATTCTGTTATAATGCACTTACCACGCTTGTATCGCAATATATTATTTATTATTTTGCTAATAATTATAACATAACATATATTATATATAGAAAAAAATTTAGGTCGCCCCTGAAAGAGGAGAACTCGTACACAGGGGCGGATTCCTGAATTGAAATTAATAGGTATACAATACAATTTGTCTTATGTCTACTATGCAATTATAATATATAAATTTAAATTTACAATTTTTCAATTTTTATAAAATCCATACATAACTTTTTAAATTTAATACTATAACTGTTAGAACTGACAAAATTAGGATATTTAAATATAAATTTGTTATATATTTTTGGGCCTAAATCACTACTATGATTAAATAATGTAACAGTGTTGCATTTTGGTTCAAACAATCTTAAAGAAGTCATACCTTTTGTTTCATAACTATGAGAATACAATTCAAAATTATTTCGATTTTTATGTATGAATTTTATTAATACAATATAATAAATTTGTCTTACGTTAAGTACATTAAAGTCTAAAAACAAATTTTGAGATGGAAAATCAATAGGTTTATGAAGACATATTTTAATTATTTTCTTCTGTAATAAATAAAGTGGATTAAAATTGGATTTAAATGAGCTACCATATCCTATAATTCCATACATAATTACCGATTGAAATAAAGTTAAATATATATTGTGCGTAATAAACTTATTGACAAGTAATGCCTCAATAAAACAAAATAATATACTATTTTACGTAATTTATTACAAAGGTAATTAATGTATTGGTTCCATTTTAAATGATTATCGAAAATTATGCCTAAATACTTAACTTCAAAGGACTCTTTAATAATCGGACATTTACACTGTATAAGTTCCTATTTCATTTTATCGCTACTGATTGTCAGACGTAGACATTGTAGAAGGTATGGCGGACTGTAGGCATAGATGAATTTTATTACAAATACTCTCTCACAAGTAATGTCGGTTTTGGAGCAAAATTTGAGTTGGAGTGCGTTGTGACAAGAAATTAATCTAATCCTCAAAGTAAAGGTAACTATATTCTATGGTTCTCAGTCAACTTTCTGCGAAATAACGCACCTGTAATACACTCATGTTTCATGACATGTCACAATTATTCTACTAATAAATCCACCACCTATGGTATTAGCAAAAATAAGTTGACAAAGTCACCCACTCTGCGTTGAGCCTCTTAAGATGTCAATTCATGAGATACAGAGCAGCCATTTCTCTATGATTTCTAAACGTCTTAATGTGGCGATATATAGGGTATTTCAAAAGTCAGTTCAAACATTGAAACCGCTATAAATATTATAATATTTGAGATAGCGGAAAAACAAAACATCACAGTGTTGGGCAAACAACGGGGTTTACAAAACATTGGGAAGATGTCCGCCGTTCTCTTGTTCAACGTACAGCATTCTGTCTGCGACACCATGCACAGCATTTTGCACATAATATCTTCGAATATTGGCATCTTTCAGTTGCAATAGGGTTGTTGGATGTGTCAGGAAAACTCGTTCATTAAGGTAACACCACAATCAAAAGTTGGCCGGACTGAAATCTGGAGATCGCTATATAGAGATAGTAGTTTAACAATATTGTAAATTTTATTTCAACTCAACAATAGGATTTTATTCTTCCAACAATAATTCCTTTCTACAATTCGCCTTAAACGCTCTCGTCAACAATTGGATTTTCACTCAACACAGTATTCGTTATAGCACTCCACCGACGACAATGACAATTTACTTGGACTAGTACGAACAACAATGAACTGTTAATCTTAACTAATATTTACAAAGCACTATTTACAAATCAGAACTATCAGTTCTCAGTTCACAGTATCTCGAACCACAGACCTTCAGAGACAGTTCACTGTACTCGAACTCAGGTCCCTCCAACAGCGGTCCACTGCACTCGAACTCAGGTCCCTCCAACTGCGGTCCACTGTACTCGAACTCAGGCCTTCGGCTGCTGACACAGTTGCGGACGCACACTCGAGTCGAACTCCGGTACACAAGACTGGCTAGCTTGCTCTGTTCACTGGCTTACTCACTGAACTAATCATGAATGACACACACACTCCTTCGCGTCCGTAATTTATAACCACAGCAACGTAACCGAGAGACTTCGAATTCGCGATTTTTCCACTTCGACGGGCTTCTGAAAGAGTCAGGAAGGTCCGTTCCCCCTTCACTCCGTAAGCAGCTGCGCGCGCGATCTCCCCTGGTCGCGTGGGCCCTTTCCCCTCTCTCCGCCGCGCCGTCCATCTGTGCTCCGTGAAGCCCGCGCGATCTGCTCTTTTGCGGGACGCTGGTCGTGAGTTCGAATCTCACGTCGCTGTCACAATATATAGCCTATTTTTTCATCTTGTATTAGCTTAATATCCTCCCGAGTCTTGAGACATTTGTTTTATTTTTAAAGTTCAATATAATTCTACACTTCAAAAAAAGTCACTGACATGAAGCAAAATGCTGAAAAAATGCACAAATATTGTACTATACTTCGGGTCTCTGCATGTCATCTTATATCATAAACATGTATGAAGTATAGTAAAGTATACTATACTATATGGACTCAGGAGTATAAATGCTCTATAGTGTTATTTGACTCTGTTAACTGTCTGTAGGGCTTTAATTTGATTTGTACAATATTTGTCGCTGTTTGTATTTTATGTGCTATCTGGTATAATGGAAGAGAAGGCCTTGTTGCCTTAATCCTGTCTGTCTGAATGAATAAATGCTCATTACTCAAGAATAACCACAGCGTCCTACAATTGCATTGCCCAATAGGTTGGAGTGAAAATATGAAGTTTATGCTCGACCATGCCGAAATGTAGTAATTATACAGCTGGTAGGAGCCCTTTAATGCACTACTCATTAAAGTACAGGTGTTCAGCCAATGACAAGTCAGATTTGTACCGTTATAAAACTGCAAGTATCGATTATTCTCGGATATGCAATCGAAAGAGAATTAGCGAAAAGTCACGGAGGCTGGATATCCAATACTGTCGCAGAAGGTTATGTTCTATCACTATAATAATTAGCGTTAATTGTAAATTAATATTCAAATAAATTCAATTTGTCATCTCGTTTTTCAATGTCGAATTCAATATTCAAGGTTATATCAAGTTTAACGGGATTACATCAAGGTCAATGATATTATTGTTCCTCGGAAAAAATCAATACTCCCGCGTCTGCGCACATCTCACAATTCACGACCTAGAATAAGTCACTTCCGATCTTGTCAGATACAAATAAATGTATATATCTGAATAATTTCAAGTTAGAAATGTGGTCGAGCATAAAAAGTCGTACGAAACTCGCCCATAATGGTAATTAAGAAGCTCGTATGAAAATTATGAAACTCACTTGCGCTCGTTTCATAAACATCCATACTCGCTTCTTAATTACTATCATTATAGGCTCGTTGCATAATGTACTTGATGTAATCCCGTTAAACTTGATATAACCTTGATTATTGAATTCGACATTGAAAAACGAGATGACAAATTGAATTTATTTGAATATTATTTACAATTAACGCTAATTATTACAGTAACAGAACATAAACTTCTGCGACAGTATTGGATTTCCAGCCTCCGTGAGTTTTCTTTCGATTGCATATCCGAGAATAATCGATACCTGCGGTTTTATAACGGTACAAAGCTGACTTGTCATTGGCTGAACACCTGTAAGCTGAGTTGTCATTAGCTGACATGAAGTAAAGGACTGCTACCAGGTGTATAATTACTACATTGCATAAAATATAATATAATATAATATAATATAATATAATATAATATAATATAATATATGTAATGTATGTAATGCAATATAATTTAATTTATTTAAAGGGTTCAGAACCATAGTGGGCCAAGCGCCATTTTCTGAATACATAGAAAACAAGGGTTAAAATTAAGTTATTACCATAGTTCAATGGAAACCTATAACAAGTAAAATAAAGTATACACATTAAATCTAAATGATGTCAATCTTCATTAAACTATGGTTGCATGTAATAAAAATTAAGAAACATGTTAAAGGAATTGTCATTGCACCAAATGAGTGCTCTTTGGACCAAAATGATCGCACTTTAATTATTTGGATGCAATTTAAATTAAGTAACATATTAAACGATTTATCCTTCTATCAAAAACGAATGTTCCCTGGATCAAACGTCCTATTTTAATTATGTAATTACTTTATATTTATTTCTAACGGGTGCAGCGGAGCGCACGGGTACGGATAGTAGATAAATAAACTCTCCCGGAATTACCTTATAGATTCAGTCCACCCTATTACCCAACTAAAGAAAATCACTGAAATCTTACGAAGCATGTAACTCAAAAAGACGACAATGCTTATGAGACGACCTAATATTAAATAATTACCACAAATACGAGTAGTTGGAGACAAAGTTACACCTCCTAGCTTACACACATATATATATATATATATATATATATATATATATATATATATATATAACAAGAAATAATGTAACAAGGACAAGATTCAGACACAAATAACTGCTGACACGGGCAAGACGTGGCACACAGTTTCCGTGAACTCCAATTCTTACAACAGCACGCAAGCCAGGCAACCAGCAGGCAGCTTTCCTTTGTGGCTGCTCCAAGAATTATTTTGAAGTTTCCTAATTCGAACTGTTATTGGATTTCTAATGGGATGGAAATTACGGGGAACATTCAAGTACTGTTGTCGAGCAGGTCACAGCCTGATTTAGGGGGCTTCTACAAGCCAATTTAATACAGGGCTGTCCATTTCTTTTTCCAACAAAATCTAATTCAAGAGTTGCGAGATTCGTTAAGGTTCGAGATAAAAATAAATCAGTGTCCTGCAAATGACAATAGGCCACGCTCTCATTATTGGCTTTAATCTATTCCTAATAATTGAAAATAATTCACTTTATGATTTTTGAAGTGATATCTATTTTATTTCATAATGCATACCTCAATTATCCAAATGGAAAACATGGACGAAATTAATTACGACGCACTTCATAGTTTCTTATTAAAGCAATTACGGAATCTTGTACCTAAATTAAACGTACAAAATGATTAGGTATACATTTTTCAGTAGTATTTTCTTCTATAGTATTCGCCTTTAGGGTAACGGTACTTAGTACTGGCTTTGCTAAAATAATTAATTGGCTTACAAAAAGAGGCATTACGTAAATTAGCTGTTTCTGCTTATGATTCTCATTGCATATATATATAGGCCTATTTAATGGAAGTACCTTAACAGTTATCAACATGTAAATTTTTTTGTTTTTCTACAAATGTTGAGAATAATCTTAACGATTTCACTTCTAGAAATTATATACACAATTATAATACGATTCATATTCATCTAATCCAGTCATGTCAATTGATGTCCATAGGAGCAAGCGGGCGCTTTAGAGCTCAGGAGAGCCTGAGCGCTTTACAACGGAAAGAAAAGGGACAGACGAAAGAGGTAGTAATGCCGTATGGTCGAGCTATATACAGGGACGGCCAGCACTGATTCAATAGATAAAGGGAAAGAACTTATTAAAACTGTATGCATGTTAATTTTGAGATTTGTCTTAGAAGTATAAGTGCATTATAAGAATGTAAATTTTAATTTAAATGCTCAATTTTCACAAGATCGGTTTTTTTATTCAAAAGAAATATTTTCTCAACTTATTTTCATAGAAAAGTGAAATTTTCAGACATATTTATTTAGTACCCTTACAGAATGTTTTCGTAAATCTAATATATCGTAAATACGTATTTCTGAGGATAGTGTATTGAAAATTTTGAAAAAAAAATCGCATGGAAATTGTTTGTAAAGAAATGAATTAACAAAGCAACTACTGTTACATCATAAACAAAAGATACGTGCCCATGTGTTGTAAAAATGTCAGCTCTATAGCTTCAGGACATTTCGAGAAAATAATTTAATATTCTGATTATAGGAAGTTGCTCACCAAAATCGCCTTAAAAGCATAATGCGATAAGAGTTTTGTCATGGAATAATAGTTACACTTAAAACATATACAGCACCTAGGTAACTTTGCTTTGTACTGTAATATTGTTTTGATTAGTTCATTGATTACTTTTATAAAGCTAAAGCTACCGTCAATATCAATTCATCATGTCATACTCAATCTGTTTTTTTGGGATATCACTTTCTTCATGAATTATTATTGTCATTATCATCATTATTATCCTTATTTTTCTTTTTGTTATTAATTATTATTATGATAATTATTATTACGATTAACAATATTATAATAATTATCATGAATTTTATCATTACCATTGTCATTATTATCGTTATGTAAGTGCTGTACGGTGTAATTTTATGTGAGGGAAGCAATAATACAAATTTTTATATGTGTAGTACAAAACTGATAGCAGCCAACTCACTAAATATATTTGAATACCAAAGCAATTCTCCTCCCTTTAGCAGCAAAATCATCGATGGCCATTACTGTGAATGGTTTCCAGTAATTTATTCTTTATATAATATGAATTATTAATCCGCCTCGACCAGGAAAGGCGCTCAGAGAAAGAATTTTGTGACATTTTAAGATTACAAATTCATAGTTCCAAAGATTACAATATAATTTCTTCTTCTTAGCTTTATGAACAGGGGAAGCAATGTTTCCCTTGCCTTCCATGTAACGCACGCCACTATTATCAACAGTAATTCCATTAGAGGTTTTGATTTATCTAGAGAAAATCAAAACTCGAGCAGGATTTAATTGCCTATAAAAGTAAAAGTTATCCCCGTCACATGCCGTGAACGCACTTGGGGGGCATGGAGGTGAAGCCCCATGCTTTCCATGACCTCGGCACTAGAATGAAATGGTGTGGTCGGCACCACGCTCTGACCGCCTTTTACCACCGGGAAAGACCCAGTACTTAATTTTTTACGAGGCTGAGTCAACCTCGGGTCCGTACGGGAAGTTTACCGAAGGGAAAAAATCGTTTTACCACCTGGGATCGAACCCTGGAACTTTCAGTCCGTAGCCAGCTGCTCTATCAACTGAGCTACCCGGTCGCCTAGTTAATTGACTATTAGAATAAATAAAGTACTCTCATACAATAAAATATTAACTGCCTTAGAAATGTTAGCTTCATCAAAACGTTTGAATGGAACCGCCATTTTCATTTAACTGTTTATGTGGGAAACAAATGACGATCGTAATGCATGTTTTATAGTACCTTAAAGAATTAGCAGTTTAAAATGTTGGCAAACAAAGAAACAAATGGTAGGGAGGTGATAAAAACAGAAGAAAGTATATAAAGATTAGAAGAAATAAAGTGCTCTAATACAATAAAATAGGTATTAATTCACTTACTAAAATTCTATTTCACTAATGTTAGCTTCACCATAACGTTTGAACGGAGCCGCCATTTTCAGTCGGCTATCTATGCGGGAAACAAATGACGATCGCAAAGTACGTTTTCAACAAATGCTGAACGGTTGAAAAAAAATAAATATGTAAGTGAACAGATAAATATATAAATGAATGAATATGTATAGAAATGTGTATATATATAAAGGAATGAATATATATGAGTGAATAAATTATTGAATTAATATGGAAACAATTAATGAACGAATAAATGAATTAATTAATAAACAATAAATCAATATCCACTGAATTTAACAAGTCACCTTCGCGAAGTAGGCCTACTTTTGGAATCTAAGCCGTTACACGTTACATTATATTAATGGATTCATAACATTCAAGTTTTATCATGCCTACAGCCCACATCAACACTAATAATTATGAATATTAGAAAAAAGAGGACGAGTCTGCATCTACATGAACGTTACTTAGCGAAACAATAAACCGAAATCTGTAAATCCAGTCTCTATGGAGAGAAAGAGAGAGAGACAAAACAATGCATGGCAACAATAGCAATGCCGTTGCTGTGTTACATGCCTTTCGAATCAAGAAATCAAAATGTTTAGAAACGCAAAATTTATACTAAAAAATATAGGCTTAAGCTCTGGAATAAAAGACAAAATTAAATTCGAAAGGCTCCTAAAACCGATTGCAACAACAGTAGGTGTAACCACCCTAGTAGTTACTGGGTATGGGTTGCACAAACTCTTGAACACCAAAGAGGAAACTAACCAGAGGAACCTGAACATCACGGACGTGTCGAGTAGCCAGGCACTGATTGGCAGAATGTACTCCTCCTGCCACTGGCTGAGGGACCACAGGCCGAGAGAAGAGGACCAGCACCTCGAGGACTGTGGTTCCGAGGAAATAATAAGAGTAATCGATTACACTGACTACTACAAGGACAAGGGCAAGGGCAAGGGCAAAACAACTAAGCCGACAAAGAAAGCCCAGCCAGAAGCAGCACCTCCGAAGGTGAAGAGACCAGAGGGCCACCAACATCGCCCTCAAAGGGAAACTCACGCGACTTTCACGGTGGAGGAGGGAGGGCCATTAATAAAGGTTCGCCCCGAAGACCAGGGGCAAGGAAAGAAAAAAGGGGATAAACAACCCCCCTCGCCCCCTCCCCCACCTCCTAAAAAGTAAAGGTATGTACTTACGAATTCAACTTATATAATAGTGGACTTCTGTCTCCATCTCATAGCAGTTCTATACTCTGTTACTAGACCTGTGGCTCCCAGCCTTTTGAGTGTCAGAGGCATCAAAGTTTCAGATTTCATTTTGACTGACCGCCTAAAATGTTTCGTATAATTTAGGCCCTAAAACATGTTCTACTCATATTTTTGCATAATGTAGTGAAATAAGCATCCTTAGGGCCGATTGTATAAACCATTTAATCTTAGATCAGAGGTTAAATTGATCCTTGTTTCAGCTGAACTTGGAATTTTGTGTTGTATAAAGTCTAATCTGAGGTTAATTTGTCTCAAACTAAAGTCAACTTTAACTGAAGAAGTTTCTCCGATTAAGTTACACTATCCAAGTTCAGTTATTTCTTTTCTGTTTGAAATATACGACTAACAGATTGTGCAAATAAAATATCCATTATTATTAATATATATATATATATATATATATATATATCTTTCAATTTCTTGCCTTAATACACAAACATTCTTATATTTTATAAGGCTCTATCGTGTTCAGCAGTATCAAATAACATAACCTATAATTATATTATGTTTATAACAACCATTAATTATTAATGGATACGATAGGTACATTCATAAATGTCCAATTAACTATATTACTAAACGGAAATTGTCGTTTTATAAAGCTTTATTATGTTTAGCAGTATCAAACACTATAACATGATAACAACTTAGAGAACAGTCTTCTTATTGTCCGCCATTATTTACATTGCACAAAAAAACCAGTGTCTCCAACAGAGTGTTATACGGAAAGTCGCCAAAAAGTAGTTGTAAAGTCGCTAGATTTCTCATTATCAACAAAGAAAGATTACATTTTGTCAGTATGGCGTGCTAAAATGGTCACTAAATCCCTATTTAAGCAATATAAAAGTTAAAAGAAATTGTTGTTGAAAAAGAGTTAAAGTCGCTAGATTGGCAACACTGAACAAACCTGTATAAAATGGTCCGCGCATCACGTATTTCACCTGTTTATGCGATGTTGCCAAATCCTTTTCACGTGTTCTTAGATTGCATTTGAACCAAGGTAATGTGATCGCAGAAACGTTTTATACAATAGAAGAAGTGTCTGAACTCGGTTCACTTTTCGATCTTCGATCAAAGTTGATCTTTAGTCAGGGAGTTTTATACAATCGGGCCTTAACCCATATATGCCCAGATTAATTTTTTGTTTTCAAATTTAATACAATTGAATTCCTGAGTGCATTAACATTTATGGACGTAGAATTTTCAGAAATTTTTGTTATCGCATTTCTAGTTCCTGAGATATGATGTGTTGCGAAAACTCATCACCGGGCACATAGGGTATCAATTATTACTCACATTGTGTTTTTAATATTATGAATTAATAACTAAGCAAGACGACATATTTTGACCTAATCTATTTTATTACCATGTACAGAATGTATTTTACATGATCTGAGACATTATTTCTGAAAATTAAATTCTTGAAAATATTTAACACTGGAAGCAACAAGATAAAAAGTTTTCATTTTATCTAATTATTTCTGAAAAAAAAAATTCTTGGAAATATTTAACATTGAAAGCAACAACTTGAAAAATTAACATTTTACATCATTAGAGATATTATTTTTGAAAATTAAATTCTTTGCAAGCAACACCTTGGAAAGTTTATATTATTTACATCGTTAGAAACATTATTCCTGAAAATCAAATTCTTGGAAGCATTTATCATGGAAAGCAACGTCACATTTTAGACATAGTTTAGTTGTCTGAGATTTACAAACAGCACACCTTGTTTTCTTTTGCTGAGTGACTATAATATGGCCCCTTTCATCAAATCGAACACTTGGTGCCAATCTGCTGCTGACAGTAGTCACAGTTAGACTAGGTTTGAGTTCGGTGTTCCATATTGTCTCTGATAGCCCATTGCGATACTTCTACGAAATGACAGAAGATCCATGTCTTCCATATGACTGCCTCTATAGAGAAGTGACACTGACATCTAACCCACAAAAAGAAAGATCACCACCACTTTTTGGGACGTATATTTTTTCGATAGGTATTCACATTTTGATCCATGAGATCAGTTCCATCCATATTTATATTGTAATTTGTGATGGCTGCTGGTTAAGAAATTGTCACATTCTTTTTCTGAGAGCTGGAATATCTTTGTACGTTACTCACTGGCAGTACACTGTCACAGTTTGACACAACAGTCACGACAGAATTGTCATTCCAGCGACATATCAGTAATTTAGAACCTTCATCGTACTTCATATCAAAGGAACCTCTCTGTTTTCTTCATATCAGCCAGATTTGTTAGTGGACACTTCTGTCCCTGCAAGGCCCATACCTATTTCTGTGTATCTATCTACAACGTTCAGTGCATTTCACTAAATGAGGAAAGTGAAAATTATGCATACAGTAGGCAACACTGTGAGAGAATAAATCCAGTATTGACGAGGCTATGATACTTTATTTTGGAAGACATGGACTAAAACAATTTATGCGAGGAAAGCCAATTAGGTTTGGCTACAAAGTTCACTTTCTCACATAAGTTCATCTAGAAAGGGTCTCACCTTAGACAACCTATCGCTCTTGTCAAGTTGTGTGTTGCCATTTAGATGAAGGTTTCTCATTATTCATCAAATCTATTGCGTCTCATAGCTCTGACTATTGATTCATTTCTTGTGTCACTTCTCTCTTCCCAGTATATTCGATAGCGTGGGACTTTAGTATATCCACTTACAAAAAGAATCCCAAGGAATGTTTTGAAATCATTTGGGGAAAAACTAAATTTATCCCTGCCTTTCTGCACCGCATACGCAACACTTTGGTTTACAATATCAAGTACAATATTTTCATGGAAAAATAATTCAAAAATATCAATTGGCAATAAGTTCTTTTCGTGTTGGAATTCAACTCACAATTTTCAATTTCCTCATTTACTTTCCTTTTCACTTAACCAGTAACTTGGTATATCACTCTTTTTCCATTTTCTTACAATAGTCCCTTTATCTCCTGACAGGCTCTGATATTTCACGTATTCCTGCATCTTCTGTCAGCTATTCATTCTGTGCCTGATTTTATATTATTGTATATTCTTCCATATACTGAGGACCACTATCCCTTCAGCCCTCAGTTGATGACAATTTAGATAATTTATGTTTCCGTCGAAGTCCTCGTCAGCACTGTTTTCATCGATATCACTTCTAGCTTCCGGTGGAGATATGAAAACATCTATAAAATCTGCCTGAATTTTTCGTTCTCTTCCATGATTGTCATTATTTCATGTACACTCCGGCCCCTTGAATATAAAACGTGAACAGAATAACTATTTCATGCGAAAAATCGAATTCCATAAGTAAATATATATAATTATTTCACTAATCTCAGAAAGAGAGTTTTGATATTCCATGTGCCCGGTGTTGCAAAAACGCAACACCAACATTCAGGCATACATTACAGAAGTAACGTTTCATGCAATGTCCAGCTACGTTTACAAGAAGTATCCTAGGAGTCTTTAGATTGTAATATATACAAGAAAAGGTACAATAAAATTATAAAAATAAACAAAAATGACATTCCTTTATGACAGTCTGCAGATATCACAACACTTCTAATAATCACTTCTTTTCTTCTCAAGTATTGCGCCATCAATGAATCAGTTACCAAATATTTTCAATAAACCAGGTCTACCAACATCATTGTAACAGATAATAAGTGCCATAAACTTAACAAATACTAAAAACCATATTTCACACACATTTAATAGCAAAGAAGTAAAATGTTGCGAAAACGCTCTGTAGCGAAATTAAATTTAAGTTTCAGCTTTTAAATATGAACTGAAATTGTATAGGTAAATACAAATGTAATATACTTTTTCCTGAGAAAAATTAAATTAGTTTTATAGTTACCATAAGGTTTTAATGTGATGGTTGTTATCGCATTACAACTATCGGTTCTAGGGTTCCTAACCCTCCCGTATTTCCCGGGAACTCCTGTATTTGCCCCTAATTTTTAACGGTTTCCCGTCTCCCGTATTTCTCTTCTCTTCGAGCATTTTTCTCCGTCAGTTTTGCATAATGTTCGAATATAATCATTATTCTAAACATTTAATTTTACTATGAATGATGATTGTTTATATGATGAATTTCGTTGTTCAAGAGATGCATAAAATGTGCAGTCTTTTTAGACGGTAATGCTTGCCAAAAATTGGGGTTTAGTGCCACCAGTTTAAAATCAAACAATATGAGATTATAAATTTAGAAAACAGGCTAGTTTTGTTCTAAGCATACCAAATAGTAATGCTCTTACAAGAAGGGGGTTTTATCTCATGAACAGTAACACTGAATAACAAATTTTAACTTTTTTGTTTTGCTCCGAAATAAAAATAGGTAAATATTACTAATATCTGTGCCCTAAATGTGAATTTAAAGTTGAAATTGTCCCATCACGTACCATTTTCAGGGGAAAGTAAATTGAATTTTTTATGAAAAAAATTCCTTTTCTTAATTTTTCACTGCTACTGATATCACTACAACGCAATAGGGATTCAAAATGACTCATAATACTTTTAAAATATGTACTGGATACAAAAATGATGTTACATAGTTTAAAACACAAAACACACAACAACAATAAAAATATTTCACACGTATAATGAGAAGAATCTCAGAATTTGAACTCATCGTTTGAAAGGATTTTCTGGATGACTTTCGTTTATAAATAGACCTGGGACTGTCTTTTACAAGGAACCAACAATAGTCTGGAAGCATGCTGGATGATGATGTTCCTCCTTTATATCGCCCTTCCATTTCAGATATGTCTTGTTGAAATCTTTCCCCTTGCTCGTCGCTTTCCACTCCAGGGTTAGGAGGAAAGAAATCCAAATGAGAATTTAAAAGTGTATTTTGAGAGAAATCTTACACCCCATTTTTTCATAGGCACTTAACATGGTTTCCACAAGTTCGACAAGCTTATAGTTCTCTGCCCTAGAATTTCCAAGTAAATTTAAGCAAACATCTTTGAAATCGTGCCATGTCATTATTTTCTATAATGGCAAGTTTTTCCTGAAACAAATAGTCAGCCAAAACTTTGTGAATTTGTGGACCGATGAAAATCCCCTCTTTCAATTCCCTTCAGGGTCATTCCATGTGACTCATGTTACACTTGGAGCTATTTTATTATAAACCAAATCACTGTAAATCATACATGAATGTTTAAAGAACCACACTTTTCAGCAGAATGTTCTCCCATAAGGAGTCAGTCATATGGTATAATAGAACATGCAAAAAATTGAGATTCACGTTTATAGTAATTTTTTTAAATGTCGTGACTCATGTTACATCAAAAAGGACACACAAACTAGAAGTATTTACATTTTGCATAAACTCTGTTCTTCTATAAGTGCCTAGAACCTGAAATTGTTATATATTGCAATGAGAACACCAATGTAAAATATCACACAAACAGATCAAAGAAACACAAGACAGTAATTCTTTTATTGCAATAAATTTGCGTGACTCAAGTTACAGACAAACGTGACTCGTGTTACGTTTGTGCCATCAGCTTGAAACAAACACATCTAACTATTCAAATTTGTAATGTCTGCGTGCATTAACAAGTGTAGGCATATTTATTTTCTGTACAAGTTGTGAAATGGAGTACTAGATCTCATCTGGTGGGGAAGGTCACTTTCAATTGCAACCAGCTCGTTCCATTATGCTAACTTTAAACTCTCCATTTTTCAGTGCCTTTATTTCACCTGGATATAACTGTCCATCATACTGTGCATAGTACCAGTCACCAGCTTTTATGGAAGCATGTCAAAATTCATTTAGACCTTGTTCATCAGTGAGAATCGAGGTAGTGAATGTCTCTTTGTTTGCTCCAATACAATGCACTTGAGAAATACCTTCCACAGTTTTGACACTTTTTATAATTACTTTTGTATTTAGTTCATTATTTCGATGTACTTCTTCATTGGATGAAACAGACTGCACTTTGACATAAGAGTCTTCACTGCTGTTATAGGCCTGTGCAAAATCATCAGCACAGGTGACTTGCCGTTTCCTCTGCATTACTGCATTCCAAACTTTCCTCTTCACAGCACCAACATGGACCTTTGTTATGAGATGTGGAGAAAAGTTCCATATCATGGTAGAATTATATCTGCGACACAAGGTAGGGAGAGCAACAGCCATGTACAGCTGTCAAAAGAAAAAGTGGCCGTTCTCCTTAAACAAAGTTCCCTTCGAGTATCTTCGCTACAATTCGGAGACAGGCGATGTTACATGTTGTTGGACCACGTTGCCTGATATCTACAGTTATAATTGAGGTATTCTGTGTGTTGTTCGATAGCGTAATGGTAGCGTTCAGGCCTCTTATTCATGAGGTCCTGCGTTCGACTACAACCTCGTGCTTTTTATGTTCTTTTTTGTTTTGTTTTTAAGAGAGACAAACTATACATAATGGCTCCTTTCTCTTTTACGATTATTTTAGTAATTAACATCAGGTTCATTAATATATTATGCCATGACTTTATCATTATGATATTGTGGCTGCAAATGGAAAGAAAAAAGATTTTATTCTCAATAAAAATATCTTTCGTGGCATAAACAAAACAAATTTACTGGCGTCGGCCTTAAAACATTCAAACAATTAAGCGTTCAAAAAACAAAACAAAAAGCCACAATTCAATATTTAGTCTATCTTCCTCTTATCTCGATCATCTTGCAGTCGAGTGGGCATGGAATTGACTAGTCTTTTCAAATAGCGACTGTTCTTAGACACGATATTCCAGGCATTCTGAACATACCCACATACATAAGTGTTCTGTCCATGGGCAGGTCTTTCATTGCAAACCCATCAATCTCCAATCTTTCCTATTTTCTGCCTTCCTCTTAGTCTCGGCATATGATCCACATATCCTAATGTCGTCTATTATTCTTTTCAACCAGAGACCCAACCAATTCCTTTTTCTCTTTCTAATCAGTTTCAGCATCCTTCTTTCTTCACTCACTTTTTCAAAAACAATTTTATCTCTTATTCTGTCTGTCCACTTCACACGCACCGTTCTTCTCCACATGCACATTTCAAATGCTTCAATTCGTTTCTCTTCATTTCGTCGTAATGTCCATGTTCCTTCCCCATACAATGCCACACTCCACACAAAGCACTACACTAGTCTCTTCCTTAGTTCTTTTTCCAGAGGTCCGCAGAAGATCCTTCTTCTTCTATTTAAAGCTTCCTTTGTTCATGTTTGCAGTTTTTCTTGGAAAGGATAGGCCTAAATGCGGTAACATCCCGTTGCTTTCCGCACACCACTATCTCTTCCGCATCTTATTAAATTCCAGGGGGCCCAAGCGTGGAGAAGAGGAGAGTGGATTTGACTAATTGGGCCCTCCGGACACCACCGAAAGACACGGCAAGGGTTAAATATTAATTCTATCAGGACGTTTGACCCGATCAGAGACCGGGAAATCTCAATTAACCTTTGCCCCCCCCCATCCTGGAGTAGCTTCTCGAATCATCAGGAAATCTTAGAGTGTGATTGGGCCAATTTTTCCGAAAATTTTTCAACACTTTTGCCCCCGTAGCTCAGCGGACGAACGTCGGAATTTAGATGTAAATGTCTCAGGTTCAATTCCGCATTACTCCTTTTCATTTTATTGTGGTTCAAGATAGTATAATGTAATAATAGAAGAAGAAAATCTAATACCAATATTATGCAACTGGATTTTTCCAAACCTAATATCAAATTTATGCTATTTATATCGCTAAAGAACGATTACAATATAAATAACTTGAATATTATTTATACAGTATCACTAAAGAACGATAACAGAATATAAATGATAAATATCGGTTTGTTTAATTAATATAAGATATTACATAATACGTATTTAATTATCCAAATAAAATAACCCATTTTACAAAGAAAGATGGTTATTTGTGTTATAATAATTACTTACTTACATATTGCGAAAGAACAATAACAATATAAATGACTTGAATATTATTTAATAATGCTAATGAAGGAAAACAAAATATAAATGATAACTTGAATATTATTTATATCGCTAAAGAACGATAACAATATAAAAAAACTTGAATATTATTCATATCGGAATTTCACAGATTTATAACAGATGTATTTAAGAAATTGTAGAAGAATAGTAATTAGTAACAGTGTCCTATTTATTCTTCTTGGAACCAAATTTGTAACTTTTAAAAGTGTGGTTACTATGTTGAAGTGTATGTGTTGCAACGGATGCTTGATTTGTTATGTATGTGAGTCAGTTATGGGATGCTTGATGTCGTCGCAATGTCGTAATACTTTGATTGTGTTTTTATGACTATTGTGTATTAATTTATGATGTGTTGTACGGAAAGCTGCATATTTTTGTTATAGAAGTGTTACGTATGTGTGTTGTTAATGTTTTTGTATGTTTCAAATTGATAACTGATATTTGTTTTGCAATCGAAATGTCTAATTTACGGATTGTTTATGTTTTGTTTACATCGCGTAAGCTAATTTAATTTTCTTTTCCGTTTCTCTTTATGTTTATTTTTTTTGTGTATAAAGCTATAGCCCTAACATACATATGTAAAATAGGACTAACCCCCATTAGAGAGACAATAATAATAATTATTCATATCGTTATAAAACGATAACAGAATACAAATGATGACTTGAGTTTTATTCATATCTCTAAAGAACGATAACAAAATATAAATAACGTGATATCCATAAAGAACGATAACTGGATATAAATTATAACTTGAATACCATTTACATCGCTAAAGAAAGATTAAAAAATAAAATGAAAAGTTGAAAATGGCCCGAACCCACAACCTTTGAATCATTAAACAAGCACTCTACCGCTGATCTACGAGGCGCAGATATGAAATACTTTCCTAGTTCCGGAACTGCTTGTACAAGCACATGCATCGTGTAACATCACCGCGACCCGAAGTGGACTTTGAAAATATTCGCTGTTCACGAGTGCGGCCACTTTTTTTTTTTACAACTGTAGCAGTTCATAAACTGCGACCTGTTCATATTAATTATTAATTATTTAAACTTGAATAGTTTATATTATTAGAGCGTAACATTAAAGATGTTAATGAGATTTATATAATCTTTAAGTATAATATTTATCAAAGTTTTCTTAACTCCAGTCCATATTCAACCAGAATGATATTTTCTATTTGCATATTCCATTCTACGATCAATTCCAAATAAATTGACCTTCTGACCATATGAATATCTGATTGGTAGTTGCAGGTAGAATATCAGTGTATGCTATTACTCTCTCAGATTGTCAGAAGCCAGTACAAATGAGTGCAGCTTTCCAAAGTGTCATACTACAGAAGTAAATAAGCTGACCTGTGACTGCTGCAATTGGGCACTTTGAATTTCATCTTGTGCCACACAAGGAAAATTTTCGGCAAAGTCCACTTGGCTTGGCATCTGAAAAAAGACTTATCAACATCTTCCCGAACATTTCTGTAACACTGTGCTTGGTGTCTTTTGATGTATCAGTGTTCTATAAATTGAGAAATTATACTACAAATATATTCAACAAGCTATGTAGTACAACCTTCTTCCAGAACTTTATGAATTCGTTCAGATTGATCACCCTTCCACATGAACCATGTCACATTCTGTTCCTCTATATCTCCTATAAAATTCAGAAATCTTTCCACATTTATTGAACCAGCAATTTCTGATGACGTCACTGCATACGATACTCTCTGGAAATTTGATACTGCATTTTGGAATGCCCGGTTAATTTTATGGAGTCCTTCCAACACCAGAGCAAAATTTTGGTCGTATTTGCATAGGCACACGTTGTGTAGAAGTTTACTGCTTAGTAACATGTGTGATGGTCGCAGCTCAGTAAATTTACTTTTTCCAACAGGCAAGTCTGGATTTTGTTCCTTGATCTGTTGGAATGCTTCTGACATAGAGCATATCATGCATCGCACTTGTGTGTTTGTTTTATTGCCCTCACCATCACGAATTGCATCTCTCTGTCCCGCAGACATCATTTTTACATCATCTTGATACTTGACTCACGTTACACTCTACAATTCTACATACACCGTGACTCGCGTTACAATTTTTGATTACTTATAATAGAATATTACATTAGGGAAATAGAGTTTAATTAGTTTTATCTTGTTAAGACATCGCCATGGAAAGAATTAAACAAACTACTTTTAAAAGGAAGTGTCATTTAGAACAAATAATATAAAATATTCATGTTTTCGTGACTCATGTTACAACAGTGAATATGTTTTAAAAACCAATCTTAAAAATGTAACAATGAATAAACATTTACGTTTTTATATAATAAAGATAGTCACCAGTAATAGTCCTTTTATATAAGGTTTATTAATTTGTTCTAAATTTATTCACTTTAGTTGTATAAGCCCGTGAAAATCATGAATTTTTGTTCACTTATCAACGCTTATTTTCAATCAAATTCATGACCTTATAAAATCGAGATTCGCAATATATATTGACATTCATATATTATTTGAGATATTTTGAAGTTTCGCCAACCTTACAGTAGCAAAATTATGTACAAATTAACAAATTTTAATTTTTAGTGTCATGTCACAATTTTCATGGAATGACCCTTCACTCAAACTAGTAAACGTTTCTTTTAATTACTGAAAACAACATCCTTGTTTCTTCATTGCGTAGACCTCACTTTGAACTGTTATGAAATTTACTGAATAGAAGGGACCAATACGCATTATGGATTGAGCCCAAATTTATTTGATTCGTTAAATTTGGACTCAATCGATAATGCGTAACGATCCGAGTGTTTTAAGCTCACGTACGTTATCGTAGCTCCATTAGATCTCGAGATATTTCAGTTTGAGTAAAAGGTGAACAGATTTTCCAATTGAAGGGAGCTTTAAAAAAAGAACCATTGTCCAAAAGAATGAAAATTTGAAATATGAAGCATGTAGTGCGCTTATTATCACGGCCATCTAATCAGTTAAATGTTAGTGGAAAAAAAACACCACAGTCCTATGTTATAGGAGTGGAAATTTTCAGTGTGAAAACAGCCATTGCAGGACGATGGTAGCATTTACAAAAATCCCATCATATCATCTTGAAACATTTCTCCATCCAATTTTAAACTGCAGTAGACTGGCAGTATTGCTTTTTATAACACGACAGAAGCCACCCAGAGAAAAATACTTTAGCATGTGAATTGTTTGTATTATTATGTAGTCATCTTTAGGTGCAGAAGTAACCACATGGAAGAAACGTAAGCAACTAAAGGAAAAGAAACAGGATATGACAAAAAAAAGAAGATAAAAGGAGAGGCATAGGCCTACTTCAGTAACAACAGATTATTTTATCTTAAAAAAAAACCTTTGTCTATAGCTACTTCCATTTATACATGTATTTCCATGAGACAATTTAAGTTACGCTGAATTTCATACTTAAAGTGTCAACAACACCTATGCCAGAGAGTTTTCCGTTTCTCTTGAAAATTTATGTTTTTGGACTATGGTTGTTTTTCCAAAAAATGTTTTAATAAATAGATTATATTCAATGGCTGCATCCACCTAATTAGTGTTATTTACCTGACTTTAAACGAATGATTTTAGGACTTGAATTTAATACAAATTGTCATTATTTTCTTCACAGAACCGGCTACGACAACACCCGACTTTGACGATTAAGGTAAGTTGCATCCACATAATTAGTATTACTTACCTGATTTTAACCGAATGATTTAATGACTTGAATTTATTACAGCTTCTGATTTATTTCTTTCACAGAACCGGATAAGACAGAAAATATACCCGATTAAGACACTTATGGTAAGTTCACATTTACCATTATTTATCTACTTATTTCATGTGGCACATCCAGAAATATAGGGTTTGGGAAGGCATTTATAGTCATTGTCACAGAGCAATATTAAAGCGGTATTACTGGATGTGGATGTATCGAGAAGAACAGACAGCGTCACGGAATGTGATTGGCTGTTGGGAATGGTTAGGGCGAGTAGACACGCTCCAAATAAAATTTACAGAATTTCGAACATTATCCACAGATTGAGCTTTTTAAAATAAAATAGGTTATGTTGTAAAAACCCATTTACATACAGACCTGTTTAAAATGAAAATGGCGATTTTCTTCATATGTTTATAACTTCACTTTTATTTCATTTCATTATAAACAAATGTTATTGAATTTCTCCTGGATGTAAGCCTATGTATTATATTCTAATATATAATTTTCAATAACTAACAGAAATTATTTCAAATTTATATTCTAGTACATCGACAGTCATTGCTTGTAAATGTGTTTTCCTTACATACAAATGGCTTTTAAGGAACCCGGAGGTTCATTGCCGCCCTCACATAAGCCCGCCATCGGTCCCTATCCTGAGCAAGTTTAATCAACTCTATCATCATATCCCACCTCCCTCAAATCTATTTTAATATTAACCTCCCATCTACGCCTCGGCTTCCCCAAAGGTATTCTTTCTTCCGGCCTCCCAATTAACACTCTATATGCATTTCAGGATTCGCCCATACGTACTACATGACTGCCCATGTCAAACGTCTGGATTTAATATTCCTAATTATGTCAGGTGAAGAATCCAATGCGTGCAGGTCTGTGTTATGTAACTTCCTCCATTCTCCTGTAACTTCATCCCTTTTAGCCCCAAAAAGTTTCCTAAGAACCTTCATCTCAAACACCCTTAATCTCTGTTCCTCTCTCAAAGTGAGAGTCCAAGTTTCACAACCACACAGAACAACCGGTAATATAATTATTTTATAAATTCTAACTTTAAGATTTTTTGACAGCAGACTAGATGACAAAAGCTTCTCAAACGAATAATAAAAGGCATTTCGCATATTTATTCTGAGTTTAATTTCCTGAGTCATTTATATTTGTTACTGTTGCTCCAAGATATTTGAATTTTTCTACATCTTCGAGGGATAAATATCCAATTTTTATATTTTCATTTCTTACAATGTTCTGGTCACGAGACATAATCATATACTTAGTGTTTTCGGGATTTACTTCCAAACCTATCTCTTTACTTGCTTCAAGTAAAGTTTCCGTGTTTTCCCTAATCGTTTGTGGATGTTATCCTAACATATTCAAGTCATTCGCATAGATGAGAAGCTGATGCAATCCGTTCAATTCCAAACCCTTTCCGTTATCGTGAACTTACCTAATGACATATTCTACAGCAAAGTTAAAAAGGGACATAGTGCATCTCCTTATTTTAGCCCGCAGTGAATTGGAAACGCATCAGACAGAAGCTGGCCTATACGTACTCTGCTGTAAGATTGACTGAGACAGATTTTTAATTAATCGAACTAGTTTCTTGGGAATACCAAATTCAATACGAATGTCATATAAATTTCTCTCTTAACAGAGTCATATGGCTTTTTAAAATTTATGAATAATTGATGTACTGTACCGTTATACTCCAATTTTATTTTTTCCTATATCTGTCGAATAGAAAAAATCTTATCAATTGTCGATCTATTAGGTAGGCTACGCCTAAAACTGCACTGATGATCCCCAATAATTTCATCTACATATGGATTTAATCTTATCAAAAGAATACAGGACAAAATTTTGTACTATGTCAACAAATGTGATATCCCTCGAAAGTTACTACAGGTAATCTTGTTACCCTCCTTAAATATAGGTATAATTATGGACTGTTCCCATTGTTCTGGTACAATTTTCTTTTCCGATATAGCAAGTACAAGCTTATAAATTCGTTAGATAATGCGCTTCCACTCTCTTTTATTAATTCTGCTGGAATTTGATCGATACCTGGAGACTTGTACTTTTTAAGATTATCTTTCGCAATTTCGACTTCGGAAAGTGTGGGGCGGTATAAGTGGTTCAGCAGTTTGTATTTGAATTTCGTCCCGATCATTTCTATTTGGCCAATATGTTTTCAACAATGTCAAAATTAAGAACTTTGTCTTGTAATGGAAGAGAGGAAATTTCAATTTACTGAATAGCCTACGTTACTTTGTAGTGTCGTCAGTAACATATCCAAAGTTCATTAATTTTGGTCCACGTTTTCAACAAAATGGAGCAGGACTTTTGAACCACCCTATGTATTTTTAAAATAATGATTGTTTTATATTTTTACATTTTTTGTAAGTCTATAATCAATACACATAAATTGCTTACATTCCAAATGCTAAGTTCTTATTTAGGTCTACCATTCTCCATTTGTTTTTAGCGGGACACCCAGAAATGTGGTTTGGGTTAGGGAAACTGTTCATCATCAGTGTCATAGAGACAAATGAAAGTTGTAAAACTGAATCCTTAAGGAAAAGCGTTGATGGTTAGACAAGTACAGACAGCGTCACTGAATGCAATTGGCTGGTGGGAATGGTTGGTACTACAAAGCAAGCTCGAAATAAGTCACAGAACATCGAACTTTATGGAAAGTTCAAGCTCTCAAAATAAATACGTTGTAGAAGTCTATCCACATAGCAATCTATATAAAATTAAATGTAAAAAAGCACACTTCTCAAAATGTTAAAAACCCTTCCACATCTTACTTCCTTTCTCGTTTTTGAGTTTCTTTTTATGTGGGTGGTTGAGCCCGCATAGTACATACTTGGGTGCACAATGTTTGTTTCTAAACATTTTCATTTTGTCAAATGTCGTTGTTACTATTACGCAACATAAACATGTTATCAGAGTACATAGCTCTACGTTAGTCCAACGCTAACTCTCACTTTATCTATTTCATAACAGACAACACATGGTCCACTGTCTTGCTTAACATCATTCTTTATTAAATGTTGTGACATTATATCATCTAATGTAGATATCTGAAAATTATAGCTAAGCGTTATGAGATCGCTGAGTTGACAAAGTTATCAGCACAATCAGAATAATATACCGTCGCTTAAGAACCAATACCGCGTAACTGACAAAATGTAAATTTTACACGAGAAGGAAAAAACCGAATAAAAACCATAAAAATAACGCAATAGTCTTAAAAAGTGGTGTATGGCTATGAAATAGCATAACTAATTTGTAACTAAGTGAAAATGGATGATCATGGCCGTAGACATTTGGCCATGTCACTTACGCGGTATTGGAACTCCGGCGTTGATCACATTTTGTTAGTTACGCGGTATTGTGAGGGAACTTTAGCAGCTTCAGGATACATGTTGACAAGCGTTTACTTTGCGTTAAAACTGCCTTCTGGAAATATTATTCGTGCTCTTGTATGTGTCAATGTGTTATCTGAATTGTTGTCCTACCATCTGACTTGAGGTCAAGGTCGGCAGGCTGTAGCTTGAATCAGCACTAGATTACGTTCCAGACAATGATTGCTATATTCTTAATCAATCAAATACGGAAGCTATGGGAAAGGAAAAAGAAGACACAGTTCAATGTTTATTGTTATAATAATAATAATAATAATAATAATAATAATAATAATAATCTGATGCCAAGTACTTTATTTTCACACCACGTATTTGAATAGATAAGTAGAATTGTTACTAAAACGTTGCTGACAAATATAATTTTATAATAAAATAGTGAATAATAATAATAATAATAATAATAATAATAATAATAATAATATTATTATTGACAATGGACTTTACTGACTTCCGAATAATGAAAAGAAAATCATATAAAAATATAATAATGATGATAATTTTTCAGCCACAATATTCGCTAAACACAATAAAGAAATAATTATAGGCCTACACTGAAATCACAAAAAGTAATCCTTGAGTAACCCTAGTGTGGAATACTATCATAAAAACTATGGCACAATCGGTTCTATATACAATAATGTGACGGTAATTTTTCTGTGCTTTTGCACGAGAACATGACATTTTTTTTTACCGAAGGGACGCCTTCAGTACTATTAGCTAATCAATATTGCACAGTTCATTCTTTAATTCCCAATGTACACAGAAACATCTTTTTGCAAACTTGAATTTTTTTCTCATTAACTTTTAGGTTGTAGACAAATGTTCTCTTTCTTTTTGATTCAGAATTTGTACTGCCAGATCTTTTCGTAGGAGTGAAATCCACAAGATTTGATACGTAAACGGTCCTCTGTTCCCAAGTCATAGTTTTCAAGAATGCCTGAAAGATGTGTCTTCTCTCATTTGAAATTAAATTACAGCCCCTTACTTTCGAATTTTGGCACATTTTATAACTACACTCTGGCCCCAAATTCCTTGCATCTCTTTCCGTGTCATGTGTCACTTTGCCGTCTTTCGATCTCTTGTAGCTAAGATAAGCTTCCTCTTCCATTCTAAGTTTTCTATTTTTCATTTTCTTCCACTTACCCTTTTGTGGCTTTGAACTTCCTTTTCTTTTCTGTCAAATTTCCATGAAACGCTTGTAGATTCTTCTCTTTACCTTTTTCTGATGAATGTAAAGATGTAGAATAAGTAGCACTCACAAATTCTTCGGGATCGTCAACATCTGAAGAGGCATCCGAAATTAGGTGTAGATCCTTCATTGACATGGTATTCTTTTCAGTTTCTGTCCTATCCTATTTATAGCTGTATTATTTTAATAGTGTTGCTTTAAATCATACCAGACTGCATAATACTGTCATAACCTTACCGGTAACATTGGACGGACAATGCCTGATCTGCAGCAGCCCATTTTCAGAAGGATGGTTTTCTTTTGCATTTGAATTATCAGGCAGTACACCTACGAATAAGATGAAATTACTAGTGTTTATAAATGTGATATAAATGGATTAAAAACATGTGTAGTAAACATTATCATCAATTTAGATCTTCCTTCTACCGGAGGAAATGGAAGGAACCAAGCCCTGCACCACTGAATGTAGCGCAAATTATTTTAGCGGGCCATTCATGATTATTTATATTACTTAAATTAAGTTTGCTGTTATGATTCCGTAACTGAATAAAAATAAACGTTTAATAACTGTGATACTTCTTATGCCATACCTTTGTTAATGTTCACAGAAGTTTCTCCCGTCTTGAATGCAGAACATAGAACACATAGGATTTCGTTCTCGCTAAACTGACCGTCGTCTGTTTCATTGTCCATTTCTTTTCTTGTATCTGTAGGCCTATATAATAATAAAATATTAAATGTACTATATTTCAGTGAATAAACTTGCAGTAAGATTCTGCGGGAACTTAGCTCAACTAACATTCAACTGACATTACTGAAATAATTCTATTATATTTGCCTTTTAAATAATTGAAATTGAATACGTCTTTAATCTTCTCAGAATATTACACACTGTTGATACAACTTTACAAGGCAATAACGAGAACCAGCGGGCGCGCAGGGAGTAGACATAATATCTGTTGTCAGATACGCGGTATTTCCTACAGACTTCTCGTGACTTCAGATACGCGGTATTGTACCCCCCTCCTTCGCACGCAGGCCATTCATTCAGTCAAATTCCCGCGCTTGTCAATGCATGCAGATGACAGTGGAGGTACCATCTGTGCAAAAAAACAGTTTTGGACAAAAATGTCAGTTACGCGGTATTGTTTCTTAAGCGACGATACTCTTCTTCACAATTATTATCTTACCAAATTTATATATGAAGCAGAGTTTAAGCATTAGTCGTATTTGTCGCATTTTGCTACTGGCCTTCTGAAATATGGTAGACTTTAATGTAATATGAAAAAATGTGGCAACCAAAACAGACTTGAGAAAACTTCAGGAAAAAGATGATTATTGAGTAAATGAAATCCGAGATAGCCTATGTATGAACTAATTAGTGCCGGAGAGACTAAAGTAAAGTCAAATGTAAATGAAATGGCCAATGTTCAAGAAACATTTCAAAGAGTTGCTAATATTCATCTACAGTTTGCATATAAGCTATGGTAATATTCTATATTAACTAGTGGCTTGTGCAGCAAATACTGTAAACTAAGTCCATAAGAAGTTCAAACAATATTAAAGACGCTCTTTCAGCTTTCCCAATAACGGGACTGCCTCATTGGACAAAGCATAACACACAAAGTGGAAACAAGAACAGACACAAAAGAGAAATGTGGGGAACGAAAAAAAAAGATGAAAAAAAGTACTGGTAGGATAATAGCATACATATAACAGGCCTAAACATAATAAACAAATAGATTTGACGTTCAAACAACCTTCTTCGTTTTTACGAAACAAAGTACAGGTGGTATTTTAAAATGGCAAGTGATCCTCTTATAGCAGTAAGGGAAACATCACGAATGAAGTCATTGTTCAGCTGCAACTTCTTGCAGTAACTGACAAAGAGGTGAGGTATTGTGCCCCTAGCGCCAACCATTAGTCCAACTACTTCAATGGAGGTGAGGTGATATTTCTCCAAATAGAATGGGACTGCGGGCTCATAAATTCGGCATTTTTCTGCGTGGACTTCAGCGGGCTGTTGTTCCTGTGCCTCGAATCTGACTGTAGGGTCGATAATGTAGGCGGATATAGAGTCGGGTGAAATGGCAAGGATGTCAATTCGCTGACAGGATCCCTCTTGAGAGATGCCATGGACTTCTTCGTGCACAGTGGACCTTTGTTCCTCAAGGCTTCGGCAATCATGGACCTGATTTTGTGATGTCTAGAGTTCCGCAGTGTCTCGCTGAAAGGACAGGCACCCAAAGCGTGGCCAAGAGTTTCAATCTCACTGACGCAACGACGACAGTGGTTTCTGTCTCTGGACCTTCCTGGTATAGCACGCAGCGTACAAGCATCAGCTGTCATTTTAAGAGCTAGCCTCCATTCACTGCTAGTGAGGTGATCGGGTTGTCGGATCCATTTTTTTGGCGGGAGTGAACTTCTTATAGAGGATGACGCCTTTCCCTTTCTGATTTAAAGAGCACCAAAAATGAAATTCTTGCTCCCTGAGCTCTTATCTCAATTTTTTCACTCGAAGTGAATCAGAAGAGATGATAATTGAAGTCCAAGTTTATTTAAGAAAACCCTGATTTCACTAAACAAGTTGCGACAAGTGTTGACATGGATATTTTGGGATCGTTGTAAGCTCTGACATGCATTGATATGCTGCAAAAAAGCTTCCCAGCTAGAATTAAAGAGTCCCAATTCATTGTATTTTCTGTCAGCATAAAGCATGTTGTCTGGCGTATCGGTAGAAGCTGGAGTATTTCCTTCAATGTGGTTTTAATGAGAACATCGGCATCAGAAAGAAATTTGCCTGGAATTTTGTTGAGTGGTGGTGTCTGAATCTGATAAACGAAAGTAGGGCAGATGTAGCTGCATAATACAGAATATTTCTGATGGTGTTGTAATAGAGGAGTTGATGCAAGTATATCTAGTTTGTTCTTCAATTTTTTCATACACTTGACTGCATCAAATACAGTAGAAGTGTGGTAACTTACACCGAGATATTTTATATTTTCTTCTGGGACAATTGACGGAATTGTTTGGCCAGAAATTAAGTCAAGTGATTTGTAATTAAGAAGTCCTTTGGTAACAGAAATTCATTTGTATTTATCTATGTTTATGTGGAGACCAATTTCGTTAAATCTAGTTATGGCATGTTCGATTGTTCAGATTTGTTTTGAATGAAAAATACCAGACATTTTGAAAGTTATTTTCTTCCATAATAGTGAAACATACTCCCTCTGAATGTTTTTATGCCAAATACATTTCCTTGAACCTATCCGTCTTCAGTTCTCGAGTTTCAATGCGAAATCGCAAGTAACAATGTCAGGACGACCAGCGATTTTTTCGTATGGGAGTAATGTAGTTGCTGTTTCAATTTATTGCGGATTGTAGGTGAAAGTTAAGAAAATGTAAGATTTGTCATGCTTTGAACAAAAGACTTAGCATCTTGATATAGCTGCTGCATGTTTCGTGAACTACCCTGAAATGTAGAGGGCAGAATCACTTTTTCCCACTAAGAGATCTTAATGATATGATCAAGAGACTACAAAATCTTGTAGGCCTCTTATTTCATCAGTAAGTAATACCTTTTGGTCTTTTTTTAGGAACTGTAATTTTTGCGCTTCCTCCAGACCACACTCATCTACCAAATGCTGCAGGTTTAATTTGTGTAACAATGAATGTTATCCCGTATATTTTCTGTAATATAGGCTGTTGTGAGGAATCTATTGCTGTGATGCGGAAAAGGAGGCGAATGATATCGCAAGTGTTGTAGAATCTTATATGCACCCTAAATAAAATTGTCCATCGTAAATCGTTAGCAGTTTCAGTGTTTCATTCGTTGCTGGTTGCGGGAAATAAACTTACTCATCACGGTAGCAAGAAGTGAAATGGCCTGCTATTTTCCCTACAACGAAATATGCTTGGCAGCGATCACAAATAATCTAATCGATTAAACCAAAGAAATATGAAATTAATTTTGACGTAGTTTAAAGACGCAGCTAAAATAGGAAGCATGACTCAATTACTACCAAGGAAAAGTACAGATTCAGACATATAAATATATATATATATATATATATATATATATATATATATATATATATATATATATATCACACCGCCATTAAATATATGAAAAGACCCACACCACGTGATTAATAACTATAAAAGTATTTCATTTTTGTTACCTTACGTAAGTTTTATAGTTTTCGGAATCATATATATAGCCGTTACTCAGTAAATTATATAAATGAAGATCTAATATAAAATATTCTTTCTCTGCGTGTATTTACATAAAATCCCTAAAGGTTTCACTTTCATATGATCAGTATAGCATTATGTGTTGCATTAACTATAATAATATTTCATTTGCATGGTAGTAATGTCATCAAACATTCTTAAGTTTTGTAGTTCTTAATAACCAATACACAGCTGTAGTCGTAAAACTAGAGACCAGAGAATCAGACCTGTAAATTATGTTTTATATGTTACCATAAAATTGCACAAATTAAGATCGACATATAGGCATTATGATGTGAAACAATCTGAGCCATCTGAACTATAACTATGTCAGCAATCCTGTAGGTCATGGCCTTCGTGTAATAGTGTATTGTTTATTGTAGTGTGTGTTTTGTTTTATTCTGAAATGCAATTAATTAGTTCTCAAAACTGAGAGAAGATGGATTTTGGAAAGTAGGAAAATGATGTAGAAAAATTGACATTTCACTGAAAACTACTATTTTTCTTACAAACTTTGGATTCCAAGCTTCAAAATGGGGGTTCATTTATTAAAATGCCTTCAGCCGTTTTCCCGTAATTTCCATTACCAGTTCAAATTATATATAGAATATAATTGAAAAGCAAATATATGTGTAGACTCGCCGAATTAATAATCGATTCCTATTTCGATAGTTCTCGAATGTTTTGTTCGTGTGTATAACTGAGGCTTATGTCGACGAAAACATTCCTGTATTGCAGTGGACCAGAAATAATTCCAGGTTTCCGATCTCTCTACGTCTATGTGTTTCTATTATAACGCCTTAACAACAAAACAACTTCATTACTGCTATACTTGGATGATCGTCCACCTCTACCCAGCAATGTGAACGTCAAGCCAGGAGTTTGCTGGTTGGCCTTCGTTCTTCATGGTCAGTCGTCACACGCATTACTCTTCTTGTCTTATTAAAAATTCAGTTACAAATTGGGTTGGAAAATGTATTCGTATCCATTCACTCAACTACACAGTAAGATATATTTACGTGATGGGAAGGGACAGTACGATGACCGTTTGATGCTGTAGGCAGTACAGTTGATCAGAGAGAAATAACTCAGAATACGTATTAAGTTAGTTTTATCTCGTGTTAATTGGCTATACAAACCAAAGTTATATTTCGAACTAGAGATGCAATAATAATCATTGTAAATTTACGTATTATTTATTTATGTGATGGTGAGTCCTTTTCCGTCCTTCTGCATACAAGTTTCTCAATTTCCTCTTTAAAACGTTTCATATTGTGAATAATATTATTAGTGTTGAGTAGCGAGTTCTCCACCAGATATTTATAATGTTTCAACAGCAGTTGTCAAAAATCCAAAATATAAATAATAATAATTTGAAACATTAAATACAGACGTTTGAAACATGCAGGGCATGTAGCACGTAGGGGCGAATCCAGAATTGCATATAGAGTTTTAGTTGTAAGGCAAGAGAGAAGAAGACATTTCGACTCTCCCAAGTACTAACATTGTAACTCAATTTTTTATGGTTTCGAGTTATGCTAGTTAATATGGTCTTAAAATGTTTCTTTTTCTTCCAGCACTATCATTGTAGCTCCAAACCTTCACAATCGTATGTAAAATCTTATTGTTACTATCTGTATACTCTGATTTACATGATCATTTTAAAACTTCTATTGCTTCTCCTGAAAAATGGAAGAAAGTGAGATACAATTTTAATAATTGTGAGGGTCGATTTGGGGAGGCCCTCACTGCAACAATTACCTACGACAACGAATAGGAATAGCCATTCAACGTGGAAACGCAGCCAGAATTTTGGGAACCTTCCCTGACGCCAATTCTCTGGATGAGATTTTCATCATTTGAATATCTGAAAGCAAGGAAAAGGTGAAGTACGAAGCCCCGTAGAATGAAGATAAAAATTCACTCACGGCAAGAATTGAACCACGGACCGCTTCGTAGGAAAACACATGCACTATGTACAGAGAAGTAGTGACAGACCTTAAATTCCACAGTTTTAAATAACTGTATAAATTATATCAAAATCCATTGTAATTCATTTTATTCTGAGGTGTAGTGAAAAGCAATAAGAATACTGTTTATTTTTTAAATATGGACACATTAGCATTAAAATTAATAACAAATGATCTTAATATTAATATTCATTTCAGGCAGGTGGGGTGTGAGTGTAGGGAATGAACTAATGTAGCTCAGGACAGAGTCCGATGACAGACTTATGTGAGGATGATAATGAACTTCTGAGTTCTTTAAAAGTTATTTTATTCAATGGACACAGGAACATAAAAAATAATGCTTGCCTGGATTCAAACAAGTGGTTTCATAACTGGAACTATATTAGAGATTATCATTATTCTTCTTTACAGCCCCAAACAACTTTTAATCTGCCTCGAGAACATCTTTATTCCTGCCAAAGAAGTTCTAAATCAATTCCGCCCAAGTAAACCTGACCAAGAAAAATTAACAAAGCCCACTAAAAGGACACCGTAACAAAGGCCGCACAGTGGAAATAGCAACAAAGGCCAAACAGTGAATAAAAGAGTAATAAAAGCCACACAGTGGCAACAGTAACAAAAGCCACGCAGTGGCAACAGTAACAAAGGCCAAACAGTGAATAAAACAGTAATAAAAGCCACACAGTGGCAACAGTAACAAAAGCCACACAGTGACATAAGTAACAAAGGCCAAAAAGTGAATAAAACAGTAATAAAAGCCACACAGTGGCAACAGTAACAAAAGCCACACGGTGGCAACAGTAACAATCGCCAAACAGTGAATAAAACAGTAATAAAAGCCACACAGTGGCAACAATAACAAGGCCAAACAGTGAATAAAACAGTAATAAAAGCCACACAGTGGCAACAGTAACAAAGGCCACAAAGTGGAAATAGCAACAAAGGCCAAACAGTGAATAAAACAGTAATAAAAGCCACACAGTGGCTACAGTAACAAAAGCCACACAGTGGCAACAGTAAAAAAGGCCAAACAGTGAATAAAACAGTAATAAAAGCCACACAGTGACAACAGTATCAAAAGCCACACAGTGGCAACAGTAACAAAGGACAAACTGTGAATAAAACAGTAATAGAAGCCACACAGTGGCAACAGTAACAAAAGCCACACAGTGGCAACAGTAACAAAGGCCAAACAGTGAATAAAACAGTAATAAAAGCCACACAGTGGCAACAGTAACAAAGGCCAAACAGTGAATAAAACAGTAATAAAAGCCACACAGTGGCAACAGTAACAAAAGCCACACAGTGGCAACAGTAACAAGGGCCAAACAGTGAATAAAACAGTAATAAACGCCACACAGTGGCAAGAGTAACAAAAGCCACACAGTGGCAACAGTAACAAAGGCCAAACAGTGAATAAAACAGTAATAAAAGCCACACAGTGGCAACAGTAACAAAAGCCACACAGTGGCAACAGTAACAAAGGCCAAACAGTGAACAAAACAGTAATAAAAGCCACACAGTGGTAACAGTAACAAAAGCCACACAGTGGCAACAGTAACAAAGGCCAAACTGTGAATAAAACAGTAATAGAAGCCACACAGTGGCAACAGTAACAAAAGCCACACAGTGGCAACAGTAACAAAGGCCAAACAGTGAATAAAACAGTAATAAAAGCCACACAGAGGCAACAGTAACAAAAGCCACACAGTGGCAAGAGTAACAAAGGCCTAACAGTCAATAAAACAGTAATAAAAGCCACACAGTGGCAACAGTAACAAAAGCCACACAGTGGCAACAGTAACAAAGGCCAAACAGTGAATAAAACAATAATAAAAGCCACACAGTGGCAACAGTAACAAAAGCCACACAGTGGCAACAGTAACAAACGCCAAACAGTGAATAAAACAGTAATAAAAGCCACACAGTGGCAACAGTAACAAAGGCCAAACACTGAATAAAACAGTAATAAAAGCCACACAGTGGCAACAGTAACAAAAGCCACACAGTGCAACAGTAACAAAGGCCAAACAGTGAATAAAACAGTAATAAACGCCACACAGTGGCAACAGTAACAAAGGCCAAACAGTGAATAAAACAGTAATAAAAGCCACACAGTGGCAACAGTAACAAAATCCACACAATGGCAAGAGTAACAAAGGCCAAACAGTGAATAACACAGTAATAAAAGCCACACAGTGGCAACAGTAACAAAAGCCACACAGAGGCAACAGTAACAATGGCCAAACTGTGAATAAAACAGTAATAAAACCCACACAGTGGCAACAGTAACAAAAGCCACACAGTGGCAACAGTAACAAAGGCCAAACAGTGAATAAAACAGTAATAAAAGCCACACAGTGGCAAAAGTAACAAATGCCAAACAGTGAATAAAACAGTAATAAAAGCCACACAGAGGCAACAGCAACAAAAGCCACACAGTGGCAAGTGTAACAAAGGCCAAACAGTGAATAAAACAGTAATAAAAGCCACACAGTGGCAACAGTAACAAAAGCCACACAGTGGCAACAGTAAAAAATGCCAAACAGTGAATAAAACAGTATTAAAAGCCACACAGTGGCAACAGTAACAAAGGCCAAACAGTGAATAAAACAGTAATAAAAGCCACACAGTGGCAACAATAACAAAAGCCACACAGTGGCAACAGTAACAAAGGCATAACAGTGAATAAAACAGTAATAAAAGCCACACAGTGGCAACAGTAACAAAAGCCACACAGTGGCAACTGTAACAAAGGCCACACAGTGGCAACAGTAACAAAAGCCACACCGTGGCAACAGTAACAATCGCCAAACAGTGAATAAAACTGTAATAAAACCCACACAGTGGCAAAAGTAACAAAGGCCAAACAGTGAATAAAACAGTAATAAAAGCCACACAGTGGCAAAAGTAACAAAGGCCACACAGTGGAAATAACAACAAAGGCCAAACAGTGAATAAAACAGTAATAAAAGCCACACAGTGGCAACAGTAACAAAAGACACACAGTGGCAACAGTAACAATCGCCAAACAGTGAATAAAACAGTAATAAAACCCACACAGTGGCAAAAGTAACAAAGGCCAAACAGTGAATAAAACAGTAATAAAAGCCACACAGTGGCAAAAGTAACAAAGGCCACACAGTGGAAATAGCAACAAAGGCCAAACAGTGAATAAAACAGTAATAAAAGCCACATAGTGGCAACAGTAACAAAAGCCACACAGTGGTAACAGTAACAAACGCCAAACAGTGAATAAAACAGTAATAAAAGCCACACAGTGGCAACAGTAACAAAGGCCAAACAATGAATAAAACAGTAATAAAAGCCACACTGTGTCAACATTAACAAAAGCCACACAGTGGCAAGAGTAACAAAGGGCAAACAGTGAATAAAACTGTAATAAACGCCACACAGTGGCAACAGTAACAAAAGCCACACAGTGGCAACAGTAACAAAGGCCAAACAGTGAATAAAACAGTAATAAAAGCCACACTGTGGTAACAGTAACAAAAGCCACACAGTGGCAACAGTAAAAAGGACAAACTGTGAATAAAACAGTAATAAAAGCCACAGATTGGCAACAGTAACAAAAGCCACACAGTGGTAACAGTAACAAAGGCCAAACAGTGAATAAAACAGTAATAAAATCCACACAGTGGCAAAAGGAACAAAGGCCAAACAGTGAATAAAACAGTAATAAAAGCCACACAGAGGCAACAGTAACAAAAGCCACACAGTGGCAAGAGTAACAAAGGCCTAACAGTGAATAAAACAGTAATAAAAGCCACACAGTGGCAACAGTAACAAAAGCCACACAGTGGCAACAGTAACAAAGGCCAAACAGTGAATAAAACAGTAGTAAAACCACACAGTGGCAACAGTAACAAAAGCCACACAGTGGCAACAGTAACAATCACCAAACAGTGAATAAAACAGTAATAAAAGCCACACAGTGGCAACAGTAACAAAGGCCAAACAGTGAATAAAACAGTAATAAAAGCCACATAGTGGCAACAGTAACAAAGGCGACACAGTGGAAATAGCAACAAAGGCCAAACAGTGAATAAAACAGTAATAAAAGCCACACAGTGGCAACAGTAACAAAAGCCACACAGTGGCAACAGTAACAAAGGCCAAACAGTGAATAAAACAGTAATAAAAGCCACACAGTGGCAACAGTAACAAACGCTATACAGTGGCAACAGTAACAAAGGCCAAAAAGTGAATAAAACAGTAATAAAAGCCACACAGTGGCAACAGTAACAAAAGCCACACAGTGGCAACAGTAACAAAGGCCAAAGAGTGAATAAAACAGTAATAAAAGCCACACAGTGGCAAAAGTAACAAAGGCCAAACAGTGAATAAAACAGTAATAAAAGCCACACAGTGGCAATAGTAACAAAGGCCAAACAGTGAATAAAACAGTAATAAAAGCCACACAGTGGCAACAGTAACAAAAGCCACACAGTGGCAACAGTAACAAAGGCCAAACAGTGAATAAAACAGTAATAAAAGCCACACTGTGGTAACAGTAACAAAAGCCACACAGTGGCAACAGTATAAAGGCCAAACTGTGAATAAAACAGTAATAAAAGCCACAGAGTGGCAACAGTAACAAAAGCCACACAGTGGCAACAGTAACAAAGGCCAAACAGTGAATAAAACAGCAATAAAAGCCACACAGTGGCAAAAGTTACAAAGGCCAAACAGTGAATAAAACAGTAATAAAACCACACAGAGGCAACAGTAACAAAAGCCACACAGTGGCAAGAGTAACAAAGGCCTAACAGTGAATAAAACAGTAATAAAAGCCACACAGTGGCAACAGTAACAAAAGCCACACAGTGGCAACAGTAACAAAGGCCAAACAGTGAATAAAACAGTAATAAAACCACACAGTGTCAACAGTAACAAAAGCGACACAGTGGCAACAGTAACAATCGCCAAACAGTTAATAAAACAGTAATAAAAGCCACACAGTGGCAACAGTAACAAAGGCCAAACAGTGAATAAAACAGTAATAAAAGCCACATAGTGGCAACAGTAACAAAGGCGACACAGTGGAAATAGCAACAAAGGCCAAACAGTGAATAAAAAAGTAATAAAAGCCACACAGTGGCAACAGTAACAAAAGCCACACAGTGGCAGCAGTAACAAAGGCCAAACAGTGAATAAAACAGTAATAAAAGCGACACAGTGGCAACAGTAACAAACGCCACACAGTGGCAACACTAACAAACGCCAAAAAGTGAATAAAACAGTAATAAAAGCCACACAGTGGCAACAGTAACAAAGGCCAAACAGTGAATAAAACAGTAATAATAGCCACACAGTGGCAACAGTAACAAAAGCCACACAGTGGCAACAGTAACAAAGGCCAAATAGTGAATTAAACAGTAATAAAAGCCACACAGTGGCAACAGTAACAAAGGCCAAACAGTGAATAAAACAGTAATAATAGCCACACAGTGGCAACAGTAACAAAAGCCACACAGTGGCAACAGTAACAAAAGCCAAACAGTGAATAAAACAGTAATAAAAGCCACACAGAGGCAACAGTAACAAAAGCCACACAGTGGCAACAGTAACAAAGGACAAACTGTGAATAAAACAGTAATAAAAGCCACACAGTGGCAAAAGTAACAAAGGCCAAACAGTGAATAAAACAGTAATAAAAGCCACACAGCGGCAACAGCAACAAAAGCCACACAGGGGCAAGAGTAACAAAGGTCAAACAGTGAATAAAACAGTAATAAAAGCCACACAGTGGCAACTGTAACAAAAGCCACACAGTGGCAACAGTAACAAAGGCCAAACAGTGCCAACAGTAATAAAGGCAACACAGTGGCAAAAGTAAGAAAGGCCACTCAGTGGCAACAGTAACAAAGGCCACACAGTGGCAACAGTAACAAAGGCGACACAGTGACAACAGTAACAAAGGCCACACAGTGGCAACAGTAACAAAGGCCACACAGTGGCAACATTAACAAAGGCCACACAGTGACAACAGTAACAAAGGCCACACAGTGGCAACAGTAACAAGAGCCACACAGTGGCAACAGTAAGAAAGGCCACGCAGTGGCAACAGTAACAAAGGCCACACAGTGGCAACAGTAACAAAGGTCACATAGTGGCAACAGTAACAAAGGCCAGACAATGGCAACAGTAACAAGGGCCAGACAGTGGCAACAGTAACAAAAGCCACACAGTGGCAACAGTAAAATAGGCCACAAAGTGGCAACAGTAACAAAGGCCACAAGTGAATAAAACAGTAATAAAAGCCACACAGTGGCAACAGTAACAAAGGCCACACAGTGAATAAAACAGTAATAAAAGCCACACAGTGGCAACAGTAACAAAGGCCACACAGTGGCAACAGTAACAAAGGCCACACTGTGGCAACAGTAACAAAGGCCACACAGTGGCAACAGTAACAAAGGCCACACAGTGGCAACAGTAACAAAGGCCACACTGTGACAACAGTAACAAAGGCCACAGAGTGGCAACAGTAACAAAGGCCACACAGTGGCAAAAGTAACAAAGGCCACACAGTGGCAACAGTAACAAAGGCCACACAGTGGCAACAGTAACAGAGGCCACACAGTGACAACAGTAACAAAGGCCACACGGTGGCAACAGTAACAAAGGCCACACATTGGCAACAGTAACAAAGACCACACAGTGACAACAGTAACAATGGCCACACAGTGACAGCAGTAACAAAGGCCACACTGTGGCAAGAGTAACAAAGGCCACACAGTGAATAAAACAGTAATAAAACCACACACTAGCAACAGTAACAAAAGCCACACGGTGGCAACAGTAACAAAGGCCACACAGTGGCAACAGTAACAAAGGCCACACAGTGACAACAGTAACAAAGGCCATACAGTTGCATCAGTAACAATGGCCACACAGTGGCAACAGTAACAAAGGCCACACAGTGACAACAGTACCAAAGGCCATACAGTTGCATCAGTAATAATGGCCACACAGTGACAACAGTAACAAAGGCCACAAAGTGGCAACAGTAACAAAGGCCACACAGTGGAAACAGTAACAAAGGCCACACAGTTGAAACAGTAACAATGGCTACACAGTGGAAACAGTAACAAAGTCCACACAGTAGAAACAGTAACAAAGTTCACACTGTTGAAAGAGTAACAAAGCCCAAAGAGTTGTAACAGTAACAAGGGCCACACATTTGTAACAGTAACAAAGGCCACATAGTGGAAAAAGTAACAATGGCCACACAGTGGAAACAGTCACAAAGGCCACACAGTCGAAACAGTAACAAAAGCCACACAGTGGAAACATTAAGAAAGGCCACAGAGTGGAAAAAGTAACAAAGGCCACACAGTGGAAACAGTAACAAAGGCAACACAGTCGAAACATTAACAAAGGCCACACATTGGAAACAGTAACAAAGGCCACACAGTGGAAACAGTAACAATGCCCACCAAGAGGAAACAGTAAAAAAGCCCACCAAGAGATTCAGTAGCAAAGTCCACCACGAGGAAACAGTAACTGAATTGCCGTCATAACATTCCTAATTAAATAAATATTATAAGTTCAATTAAAATAATGCTTTTTTTATTTTAAAATTACGGAATATTCTTAATAACGTGTTAGAGAACCGTGAAGCACAATATTTAAAACTTCAAGATATATTAACAGAAATTGATTCAGAATATTCATATGTTAAACACATCTATCACTATAGATAGTCAACAAAATGTCATTAATAGAAAATGCAATACGCAAATTGGTGTATTAATGTCATGCATATAAAATGAATAAAGAAGAATATTTATACTAAATGACTCACCGAAATTTTTTCTTCAATATTACGCCTAAGTTAGAACAAATAAAGAAGAGCTAGTGGGGTTGTAAATGAAACTGAAGAGATTTACCTGAAAAGAAACAGAAAATACATTTCAATAGCACAAACTTCACAATATTATTCTAAAGATACAGGACGCTTCACGAATGATGCGCGGGCAAGTAACGCAATTTAAATCTGTGGCAAGCAGATACAGGAAGCATATAAATATATTATACATAATAAGATTAATATTTCATCTGCTGCTAAGCTAAACCTAACAGTAGGTCACATGTTGCGATTCTTCTATTGCAACTGTACAGTAATGGCAAAAAAAAACCTGACCGGCCCTTGTAGCTGATACAAAAGAAACCTGTGCTGTGAATTGTGTCAAACTCTGGTAATTTCTATATGGATAGTGAAACGAGAGGTATGTACTGCTATTTAATGTAAAAATACGCAGTTATCTTTGCCGAATAGAGGTTGAAATGTAATATTGATGCAAGATGAATATAAAAAACTCAATTTTTTTTTGTCTGTATGTTTGAGGCACTGAAGGAAACAAAAGACGGTAAGAATCGAACAAATGCAATAAATTTCATTGTTACAATTAATTATACAAAATGGATCTGTTTTGTGACTAGCAAAATTTGAATCTGTGACTCTGAAATCAGCTACAAGAGTCGGTGCGGTTTTTTTTTTTTTTTGCCTCTACTATACACATACAGGGTTAACAGTAAGTAATGTAATTAATTCTAGTGATTAAATAAATAAATAATTATTATTATTAGGATGCAACTATAGAGGATTCCACTTTAAGAAAATAGCATTAAATATATGGGGGCTAGTCCATCAACTGTTTATAAGTATTTCTCTTCACAACTAGGAATTAATTAGTTTCCTTTAATTCACACAACATAATTTCACTGAAAACAAGAGCCATGTCATATGCTAAAATTGCGTTACGTCTCTAAAATTATCATATATTTAATTTACGAATGAACTTAAATTGGTGGAATAACCTTCCGCTTTCTTTCCAAACATCCCCGCTGATATATTTAACAGACAAGTTGGGGTGGTACAGATGAGGCTAAGATTTCACACTGTTAAAACACGTACAAAATTGTATTGGCTTATTATATAGAGCACACAAAATTTTACTGTCAGCAAAACAACAAAGGCATTAGGTATGTAACATAGGTTCTTGTTTGATTATAGTGTGAAGATAATAACGGAAAAAGTGTGCTGTACAGAATTCTAAATTTGTATTTTTTTAGTCTATTATTTAACGATGCTGTATCAACTACTAGGTTATTTATCGTCGATGGGATTGGTGATAGCGAGATGGTATTTGGCGAGATGAGGCCGAGGATTCGCCATAGATTACGTGGCATTCATCTTACGGTTGGGGAAACCCTCGGAAAAAATCCAACCAATTAATCCGCCCAAGCGGGGATCGAACCCGCACCCGAGCGCAACTTCAGACAGGCAGGAAAGCACATTTCTATTTTATTTCATCCGACCTGGACTCTTTCCTATCCTCACTTTCAGTGTTTTAATTTCTCACTCTTGTCATTTCTTTGTTCCTTTTCTTTTTCATATTTATTATCTCCTTCAATTCTGACCTTTTCGTACTATTTTCACTTTCTCTTTACACGAAGGATAAAAACATGTTTTTAATACCAATTCAAACGTAGATATGCTAACGTAAGGTAAGAGCGTTATAAGTTGAAGGGTAGCGTTCATAAAACAGTAATCACTTCACACACTGCTATTCATTTTACGCACTGCCAAAGAAAATGTAATATTCAATGCATAATCTTCATTCAGTAAGATAGATTATTGCCAGAGAAACTATAAATCAGACAATAACTGGATACTAAAGACAAGGAGATCAGAAGAAACACAGAGCAATGACTTCAGTACAGAGCAGAGAACAACACGGGAGGAAAGAATGCGAGGAAATCAGCAGATTACGAGGAGAGACGCAAACGTCAGCTACCCAGCGTATGTAGGAAGAGTGCGAATAGTTCAACATGTAAACAGCTGTTACCTGAGATCGATGTCCAAGCTACGAGTACGTTGCATAGTAAATCTACAGATGGTAGAAGAAATCGGATCTATCAAGAATCTTCAAGGAGGGAGTCAAGTGCATCAACAGAGGGAAGCTGCCAGAACCCGGGAACTTCGACAGCAATTGGTTTACTAGAACAGGTATCATTTGGGAAAAATGACTTAATAGGGGAATTAAACAAGAGAAAGAAAAAAACGGGAAAAATAGATGATCTTCTTATGAAGATTAAAAAGTAATTTCATTGTATGTGTTAATTGTGATGAAGGGAATAACAATATTGGTGAAGATGTGATAAATTGTAATTGGCTAAAAAGTGGATTTAAATAATTATATTGCTAGGGGATGGGGACAAATGAAATAATCGAAAGAGTGCTAGAATGGTCCGAACACTAGAGAAGGACGTGATCTGGTCGAGAGAATCCAAATAGCGGAAATGTGCGCGAAATTGTTATTAGAAATATGTGAATGAACTGTAATAAAGATTAGGGTGGTAGTATTATACAATCGACTTCTAAAAGGAATAACAGTTAAGACTAATATGTGTCAATAGGATGCCCCAGATACTGACTGAAAAAATGAAAAAATTTGTCCGTTATTACGCGGTTACAAATGTAGGGACAAAGCTGTAATTGTAATACCAATATGCAGTAACGAAGTTCTAGTTCTAATAGTTAAGCTACAGTTAATTAGAGTACCTAAAGGACTATCATGTATATGCTTTGACAACGGTACAGTATGTAAATGTAAGTATAGTTATGGTGAGTACCTGTATACAGCAATGTGAAGGTGCACCAATACTTGTATGATTTTTTGATGGCATTAAATATATATCATATCATTTCATATCATTCAGTAAGAAATTACAGTAGAGCGTCTCGTTTAGGCTCCGCCATAAATGTTGTAACTAAAACCTTGTGCATCCCTCGTGTTTATTGTACTGTTCGTCCTCCCTCCACACGTTACTAGCACTTTGTTTACGTTTTCACTGTGCCTAAACGAGACGCTCTACTGTATTGCATTACTTCGACCTTTCATTACTTAAATAGGCCATTACCCATACCACAAATAAGTAATAAATTTTACATTCATATTTACACTTTAACCCGTATTATTCCGAAGTTACATTTGTAGTACTCATATACAACAAGATTTAGCTTTGAACTTTTCCTAACAGCTTTGTTGATTATATGGCCTGTTTAGACGGCCATGAAATCGTGATCATGAATAAAGCGTAGAACAGGCTGTTATTCCAAGGATACTTATTTCTTAATGGTTCTGAGTTTAGACGACCATGATATCTAGATGTTATAACCTCTCCAACTTCAAATATTAATTTTATGCAAATTTGTACTATCCTCCAAAAAACATTGCATGATTACACTTGTGTCAAAAAGAGAACCTTTATGAAATTGTCTCATAAATAACATTTCATGACCTGGAGCATATATCGATTTCTGGGTTAATAAAATCGGGAAAGATACATAACACTTCGTTGCTATGACATTATCTATGCATCGGTACATAGGCTATGCGTTCAATAAAATAGCTCAAACAAATTTCAATAATACGTAAGTTTTTCAGAAGTGGGTGTATGAGCCTACGCCTCCCCACTTCACTTTGCGTCATTCTGGTTCCGCATACTGCGGATAGAAGGCAGCACTTTGACCCATTTTCGAATTGCACACTATTTCGGCGAGCCACGTTATGCATGATGTCTATCTGTGAAGAGTTATGTCGTGTACTAGGATGAGTGTATGTGTAAGTGTTCGTTTAAGTCTAATGCAGGGAATGGGTGAGGATGATTATGAAGATGAGGAAGGGAGAAGGGGAAACCCGGTGCCGGCACGTAGCCTACGTTTGTCGAATAGCACCAAGGGGGCCGACAGGCTTAAAGGGTTAGGTACAGGTTACAGCAGTAAAATTTTGGAAATATTCAACATTTTTCTGCTCCATTACTATATCTTGTACAATAATGAAAATTAATATGTGTAAAACACTGTCTTTCTGCTATACCAAATAAATATTTTTACTATTTAAAAAAATTATTTACTTTTTTTTTTTTTTTTTTTTCAAAATTTAGTTCACTGTGCAGTGATGAAGCGTTTCCCACATAACTCAAAAACTATCCAACATTCTGTGATGAAATTTCTTGTGTGTGTATATATACGAGTATATATATTTTTTTCTAATCGTAAAAATATTTTTTTTATATAGCAGAAGGACAGTGTCTTTACACATACCAGTTTTCATTATTGTAGAAAATACAATAGTGGAGGAAAAAAATGTTGAATATTTCCAAAAATGTTACTGCTGTAAGCTGTACCTTACCCCTTAACTTCCCCATCCGATGGACGAATCACTATCAACAGTGACACATGCCTTCTCTTCATATGCATTGCGGAGAGATTTGGGATTTAACCCAGGAATATTGATACACAATTTAGTGATTATAAGATGTGCACCGCCATCTCTTCTAGTCCCATTTTTACATGAAAATTTCTCAGCCCGCCTGAAATTGAACCCGGGCCAGCTAGTCTGGAGACAGATGCGCTACCACAGAGCTAACTCGGCGGACCCCCCCCACCGTTAAACATTATTGATGGTAAATTATTACAATCATTTATGCCCGTGTGCACCATTCTCGATTAAAATTTGACAATGGTTAAGTCGGCACTTGACCATCTTCAACGCCAATTTGCGGAGTATCAATCTCGATCAAAGTTGAACAAGCGAGTTGATGATGATCAAATTTAATCACGGGTGTGGGACCGATTATCTTGAATTGAACATGGTCAAGTCGAGAAAACCAAAATGGCGGCACGATTTGACGTACTTGGTGGAATTGGAGATGAAATGATGTATATTGAACACGCAAATCACTGCGTAAATAACAGAATTGGTTTTAATGTAGAAAGAATAAGTTTGCAGATGAATAATAAAAATGTTTTTTTTTTTCCCTCAAAATAAACTAATGTTTTATATACGGTATGTTTCTGCTTTGGAAGATAGGGACTTTATTTGAGGACAAAATATTATTTAGGCCTAACTGTCCAATTTTGTTAACATAATAATAAAGTAGTTATTCTATGCCGGTAATAATATAGTAAAAATAATGACCATTTTGTAGAATGCGAGATTATCAATTATTTGCTATAGATTTGCTGTTTGAAACTATTAGGACCTACATGACATTTTGGACAATTAGGTTATTTTGCTACGCTTGAATTAAGAGAAATTACACATATACCTTCCTTTCCCTCTTACTCCAAAATTCCAACCTTGTGAACACAAAATAAATGGATAAATTTCATAACAAGGATACTTTCCTTTCCCTCTTACTCCAAAATTCCAACCTTGTGCACACAAAATAAATTGGCACTAAAAACTTCCTTTTCGTATGCATGATGATGCGTATTCGACATACACATACAAATTGTTTTTTTTTATATAATTGTTAGCGAGGTATCCGTATACTGAAATTTTCCAAAATAAATTATTGGCACTGAAATGTGTCTTTTCGTAAACAAGATGATGAGCATTCGACAAACACATACAAATCTGCTCTTTTTAGTAGCCTATTTCAAGATAATTGTCAGTGCGGTATCCATATACTGAAATTTTCCTAATTATTATCAATAATATGAAATAACCACTGTGTAAATTACGTTACAAATTATGCGGAATTATGTAAGCACGTGTAATTCATGTTGATTTGTGAGGTTAAATCCAGCTAGGTAGCCTGCTTTTTCTCTTAGAGAACTTCCGTCAGTATATTTATTCTCTAATATGGATGCAGAATTGCTGACGAGTTCTGAAAGAATTCCCAGTGCTCTTTTCTTTTTTTCTTCCATGATTATTGAAAACTTCGAGGATGTTTGAAGGAGTCCGACAAACAAAAACGAAACGATAATTGACAGAGTGCGTTCGTTCGTTGTTTTATAAGCGGTAACCTAGCGCTCAGAAGATTCTTCTCAAGCGAGCGTACCGTTAGCTGACGGCACTGAGTTGATCGAGGAAAAATGTCGGTGCACCGCATCTGTAACTTGATCATTGTCAAGAATTAACCATGTTTCCGTGATTTCTGATAAACGGGCTAGATGATCGAGAATGGTGCACACGGCCATTAGTATGTCTTTTGAATAATAATAATTCACGAATATAAACAACATAATAAACTCAACGTAATTTTTCGAAATGTATCAAACATATAACGATATATGTCACCTTGGAGACACTCATTCTTTTTATATTAGTAAGATATCTCCTCGTGCCTCGTCAAACATTGCCAAAAATACCTTTATACTCTATGTCCATGACGTAAGGACAAGTAAATTCAGCTGGAAACCATTTTATAACAGTTAGAGTCACACAGATCATTTCATCCGCTGCTCACGCATCGGACCGAGAGGCTTTTTTGCTCCGCTGTGTCTACTAGGAGCGGGCTATCGTTTCGGCTACGCCATATTAATTTTGCAATATTGTGTGTCGTCTGCGTACACAGAGGCGAAGCTGTCCCCTGTAGCAGGCAGCCCGACGTACAGCATTCACAGGTATAATGGAAGGTAAAATACACCGACACCACAACCATTTACTGTCAGAGATCAAATGCCGGGGGTAATGCCTGAAGCCATGAAAATGTCCCCTCTACAGCTCATTTTGTGCATAAAAGGCCAGGAAATAAGTTGCCCGGTCTTTATTTTTTACACAAACGAACAGGCCTACCACAAGCGTATTTACGTCCAAAATGGCCGTCATACCCCTTCACCTCCATTTCTTGACTCCAAGTTTAATGTCGTCTTTTAAAGAATAAAGCATTGTCTACAAAAATAATAAATATAAGAGATATAAAATAGAAGTTATAACAACTTAACCCAGATATGCCTACTGTCCTATTAAAAGGACAGTTGTCAATGTTTCAAATTACCCTCTCTACAGTCAATGCATTTACTTTTTCACAGGAGTCACTATTACTGGTCTTAATTAGAGGCTTGCTAGGTGTGGTAAGATTGGTAATGAGAGTTCTGGTCACGTTGAGTTTGAGATGTGGACGTGAGAATTGTTCGTTTATTTCAGCAATGGCATCCGAGCCGCAAATCAGATAAGAATGTTAAATATTTTTACAGTTCGGATTTATTTTACAAATTGTTGTAGATCAAATGACTCCTAATAAACATAAAATATAAAGTGGAACCACAATGCGTTCGAAATATCTATTCCTTGCGACATGACAATGACGAAAACTTATGTGTCCTTTTAAAAGGACAGTAGGCATATCCCCATATATTTTGAAATTATTTCGCTTTTTCAATTTTAGGGGATTTTCCCTGCATAAAATGCTATCTACGTTTGAAAATTATGCTACGGGCGAAATTTCATCTCAAATACAGACATATCACTATAATGCACCCTACAAATGCCACACAGAGTTCGTGTGCACTCAAAATTGGGTTTCTGGCATCTTGTCAGCCCACTGAGGTGTGTGGATATGAAGGGAAAAGTTGAGACAGTTTCAGGTGTAGTTACTGGGTAGCTAGTCGGCAGAGCGTTGGTGCGCAAAACCAAAGGTCCCGGGATCGATACCCGGCTCCAGAACAATTTTTCCTTTGAAATTATTTAAGTCTGCTTCACAGGAAGATATACCTGAAAGCCAGATTTGCACAGCAAGATATGTTTGCAAGTGGAGGACTGGTGACGTTCTGGAGGAAGGTATTGAACGGCCGAAAGTTTCTATTGTTTTTTCATTTAGTATTTTTGGAAGAGATCTTATTTTTATCTAAATTGTCATTGTCATAACAATGTAGATTTTAGAAGGTGAACTGAAACCTGTCTTTCGACATTGCCACAGCAATTGCTTCATTATATGTATCGTCACTTCCCTCCCAATATAACCTCCTCCTAGAAACTTCAACACTCTTTTCGTCTATTACTTATTTTTATGTATCAATAGCAGTACCGTACTATTCAATAACGAAAGCATTCCAGAGTTAAAACGAATTTAGCCATAATGCATCATTCATGTTGATGTCCTCTATCATCATTAGGTCATTTCATCTATTTCGTCATGGAGTTTTGACCGCCAATCTTCCACATTTTGAAATTATTTCGCTGAATTTCACTTTACAAACGCACTATTCGTAGGTGACCACATTCACATCGATAGGAAAGAGGACATAAACTTCAAAATGGAGGACATTGTTCCAAAAAAGAGGACAGAAAATATGTACTTACACTCAGGCTTAGGCCTATATTTTACTATAAATTATGTCAATATATATTTCCTTACAATATATTTAGAGTACAAATATAGGCTTATACCATGCTGAAAAAATGTTAATATTACAAAAATAATTATGATAAAACGTAATAATAATGCTTTTAGATTTAGCTACATAGAGAAAGTCAAGGGAACTTTAATTTTTTATTATTATCAAAATACATAAAAGGAACGTACAAAATGTGATTTAATATTACTTTGTATGCAGAAAGAGTTATGATCGTTGGAAAAGAGTATATTCTATGCCGCTGCTGCCACCTACAGGAAAATTACTTGAATAAGGCGTCAAATCAGGTAATTTCAAAATATCAGACATACAAGTTACGAAAAGGAGAACATTTCTTGATTTTTTTTAAATCCACCCGGACCCCGGACAAAGGCCTAAAAAGGAGGACATATCCGGACAAAAGAGAACGTCTGGTCACCCTAACTATTCATTTATTTCAAATGTCACTGTACAACAGTCTATTATGTCTTAAAGAACTCTTCATCCCCTTGCAAATGACGTCTCGATCATCGAAATTCGTCCATTCAGTATGAAATTACAGCAGATACTAAAATAAATCGGAACTAATTTGTTTTTCCTCGCTGCGCTCTTATGATGTCATCAGCGGATATAATAATTGTTATGTATCTGTGAACAATTATGTCCTCTACACGACGATATATGTCACTCAGCTCTAGGCTGAATAGTTTCTGAGATATAAGCGTTAAACGCGGTTTGACGAAAACTGTCGCGTGTCGTTTTCATACTGCCATTCATATCTCAAACCTAAAGAATAAATGTATTCATGTCAGAAAGGAAATGATATATTGCTGCTGAACGCCTGGCGCCATAGGCAGTATGCAAATCTCTTCTGTCGACAAGGCCTGCCTTGGTATTCGGTTTAACAAGTGTACGGTTTGTTGTGCGCTCTTTGTGCATGGACGGCTCTGGGGTATAAAAGGCAGATCACATTAAGCCACCCACTTGAGTATCGACAAAATCAACAACATGCAGCGCAAATCTACAACCATTAGGATACTTAAAATAGTTTTGTTAAAAATAGCATTGTCTTCTTAAAAATGGTTTCTTAATGAAAGAATGATCCATCTGTTTAGAGTAACTAAAATTATTATATATTTTATCAACAATTTTATTAGGCCTACTTATTTAATTTTAACTAGGCGGAACCTTACCGTTAATTTCATATTTCTTCCTCCTTCCACTGGGCCTAGTCTCGAGACAATAATGCAACTGAAAGTCGAAATGGTACACATAATTTGGCGCCAGAGTTAAAATGTTAATGAATAATAAAAATTCACTACAGGGAACAGAATTAATTTAGAAATATTAATATCACAGTTACTAGGTGACCATTTTGTATGTGGAACGTGATCAGCGGGCCTGCGGCCTTATGTTGTTACTCTGTGAGTAAGAGAAAGACATAGTCTATGACTAGAATAAGAGAGCGATCGTACTGCACAGGTGACGTAACAGCGGCGCGCTGTGTAGTACTTAAGCGACTGCCGTTCCATAAACAGAATGGTCGGATAATAAGTACTTAAGAATTGGAGTATGTTTTCATATTTTCCGCAATTACTAATCACACCATTTGTGTGCGAATAACAATAAATTCATTATGCGAAATTCATTTGTAACTCCTTTATGTTTTACCAAGTTTGGCTGGATTCTAAACTACTTTGTTTTAAACACATTACAAGAATTCTAATCGATTTAAAGACGTTACCCCATTAACAGAAAGTGTGACCAGATTACTGGAATATCAAGAGTATAAACGCTACACGTTAAAATGTTTTTTAAATTTTCACACATAAGAATGATTGGGCCAAAACATCTCAAAAACGAATTACGTAAAGGTTGTGACTTTTTTCTTGCTAGAAGGTTTTAATATAAACTTTAAATTGAGCTATTACACTAGTGTTCCTGCGATAACTATGTTGGTTTTTTTCATTTAATTATCAAAAGCCACTCTAGTAGAAAAGTTTTCCGGGCTATGAGGCCGTGTTCTGTTGGTTGTGAGACCAAACGTTTCGTTCACTGCTGCGGTGAACATCTTCAGTGGTGTCTATTGCTGGTGCGGCTGGTTCTACTGCGTGTGCCGATTACAGTCTGCGCTCGAAAAAAAAAAATGTCGAAAAATCGAAGGAGAATTGGGAGGAAAATTTAAAAGGTACGCAAAACGCGTCCTTGCAAGGGGTTGGGGGCTGTACAAAACTAAATATGTGAGCTCCAAGCCTGTTGGCCACTAGTCTCACTCCGGGTTACGCTGCTCCCCTGAAGGAGCTGTAGAAAATTTTGAAGGGGAAGCCGAAATTGGACGTAACCTCTTAGGTACCACATACGCGAGGGGGGCTGAGATTGATCAATTGATCACGGAATGGGGCGAGGAGGAGTTGGCTGGTGTTTGCCGTTAGGATGGCAAGACGCCGTCATCTGTTGTTCGATGACAAAGCAGGTGAAGGCCGTCGGAAGAAGCGCCGTGAAATCTAAGCTGCAATTTGAGAGGTCCTTGTCCTTTCAATTTGCGACTTATTGAGTGACCTCGTATGTTTAATAGACTATTAATATTATCTGAACTAGGGCATACATAATTTATAATAAAGGTGGAATATATATGGGGAAGGGCATATAGGTACGTGGCCCATTTCTTATAGGGCTCATCCCGACATTTGTCTTACGCCTGAGGAAAACCACGGAATACCTTAGGCAGGATGAGTTGTCTCATATAAGAGACTAGCCAATTTGGCTATTATGTAGGAGGTCATGAGCCTTGTTGATTTGTCTCAATTTCGAGACCAGCCATTTGGCTATATGATGGCTCAATTGCGAAGAGGGGGGAGAGATGTAATTGTTAATTAGGGAGTTTCATGGGGATATGAGTGCAGGTCCGTGGCCCATTTCTTTTAGGGCTCATCCCGACATTTGTCTTAGCGCCTTAGGAAAACCACGGAAAAACCTTAGGCAGGATGAGTTGTCTCAATATCAGAGACTAGCCAGTTGGCTCTTAGGTTGAATGACTCTACTGCGCTCGAAAAAAAAAAAAATTGGACGTAACCTCTTAGGTACCACATACGCGAGGGGGGCTGAGACTGATCAATTGATCACGGAACGGGGCGAGGAGGAGTTGGCTGGTGTGTGCCGTTAGGATGGCAAGACGCCGTCATCTGTTGTTCGATGACAAAGCAGGTGAAGGCCGTCGGAAGAAGCGCCGTGAAATCTAAACTGCAATTTGAGAGGTCCCTGTCCTTTCAATTTGCGACTTATTGAGTGACCTCGTATGTTTAATATACTATTAATATTATCTGAAATAGGGCATACATAATTTATAAGAAAGGTGGAATATATATGGGGAAGGGCATATAGGTCCGTGGCCCATTTCTTATAGGGCTCATCCCGACATTTGTCTTACGCCTGAGGAAAACCACGGAATACCTTAGGCAGGATGAGTTGTCTCATATAAGAGACTAGCCAATTTGGCTATTATGTTGGAGGTCATGAGCCTTGTTGATTTGTCTCAATTTCGAGACCAGCCATTTGGCTATATGATGGCTCAATTGCGAAGAGGGGGAGAGATGTGATTGTTAATTAGGGGGATTCATGGGGATATGAGTGCAGGTCCGTGGCCCATTTCTTTTAGGGCTCATCCCGACATTTGTCTTAGCGCCTTAGGAAAACCACGGAAAAACCTTAGGCAGGATGAATTGTCTCAATATCAGAGACTAGCCAGTTGGCTCTTAGGTTGAATGACTCTATGAATCGATGGATATATACTAGCCAATTGGCTCTATTAGATTTCCATCGATCAACAAAAGTAGGTAAGGTTATGGAGGGATTTGGTTTAGCCCAGTTAAGACAAGGCCATTTTACAGCGGTTGCACTATCCAAGGAGTCTCATGGAGTTGAGTTGTAGCTACCAAAACCTGGGAGTAGCGCCAGCCTCCCTGTCCTCCTGTCTCAATAGTATAGCTAATGGACCTGTCTGGTGTCTACGCCGTAACCTAGGATCATACTGGCCGAGGCCAGATATGAGCGGGTTGGGGTTAGCACGAGCTTCCGCATACAGGTTCCTAGCCAGTCGAGCAATGAACTCGTCTATGGTTGGCAACTCTAGTTCATCATGGAACTTTCTTCTCGAGGCGACTCGGGGGAGATGGGTAATGAGTCGAATCACCTGGTTTTGGACAACTTGGAGTTTACGGAGATGGGACACTGCCGCAAACCCCCATGCGGGTGCGGCATAGGTAATGACAGAGCGAATGAGGGCCTTATACATGGTAAGTCCTACCCTCAGGTTGTCAGGAGTTAAGGCCGCCAGGATGGGATAGTGTCTAACTATCAGCCCGTTGGCCTTACGAAGAAGGGATTGGATGTGATCTCGGAAGTTGAGATGAGAGTCCATAATGATCCCTAAATATTTAATTTGGTTCATCCACGGCATTTCTCGTCCGAAAAGTGTGGGTGGTGGTGGTATGTCTTCGAGCCTCGCTCTTAGTGAAAAGAGTATGGCCTGACATTTCTCTACATTGACCTTGATTCTCCAGTCGTGGAACCACGGCTGGAGGTGATCTAAGATCGACTGTAATCTACGGGACGCTAATCTATAGGTTTTGCCCATCGCCAAGAGGGCAGTGTCGTCTGCATAGATATACAGATGACTACTTCTGCCGTGGATATAGCGAAACGGGAGGTCATTAATGAATATATTGAAAAGTATGGGCCCGATAATGGAACCCTGTGGGACTCCTGCGTGAATTTCACGGGGGGTGGAGAAACTAGTGCCTACACGGGTTTTGAATGTACGGCCTCGGAGGTAGTTAGAAATGAGGCGTATCATTCCATCTGGGACTCCCATGCCCAGTAACTTAACGAGGAGTCCCTCATGCCAAACCTTGTCGAATGCTCGCTCGATGTCCAGGTAAGCTGCAGCTACTACACGCTTCGTGCTCATAGCCCAGGTAATGTCCTCCGTCATGCGGAGTGCCTGGAGTGTAGTGGAACGACCAGGGTGAAAACCGAATTGCTCGTTCCTGATTTGGGGCAATACTACTTCAGTGAGGCGTCTATGTATGACCCGCTCCGCCAGTTTGCTGAGACAACTAAGGAGACTAATAGGTCTATAGTTGCTTGGATTCGTCTTATCCTTTCCGGGCTTTGGAAAGAGAACTACGTGAGCTTCTTTCCAGGGAATGGGATAGTGACCGGAAGCCAAGATGTTATTAATTATCTCTGCTATGCGCTTCATAGCTGACCTTGGGAGATGCTGCAATATAATTCCTTGGATACCGTCGGCTCCTGCGGCCTTATGAGGGCCGAGGCGACGAATGAAATGCAGCAGTGAACGAAACGTTTGGTCTCACAACCAACAGACCACGGCCTCATAGCCCGGAAAACTTTTCTACTATTGACGCCGGCCGTGAAAGCCTATACTCCAATAAAAGCCACTCTATTTAAAATTCATATTTTTTAAACATATTTTAAAATCGAACATCAATATCATAATAGTCTTAACGTATACGCCTATGAGGTCTGAAAGCCTGCACAAAATTTCAGCCTTGTTATATAAGCATGTGAATCACTTCGGTTCATCCAGTCTCATTAAGTAGAACTTTTTAGTTCTTATTTATGTTGACTATTACACTTTTACTATGTCATACTAGTTTTGATCAATAAAACGGTACGGAATGACCTGTTTCAACCAACCATGGCTTCTTATTCTACAATTTTTATCACCTTCCTAACATTTGTTTCTTTTTCACCTCTCTAGCATTTGTTTCCTTGTTTGCCAACACTGTAATTTCAATAATTTATTGTATCTTTTAAAATTATTCATATTTATTTCATCATCCATAATTAAATATTTTCTGTCATTTATCCTGCTAATTATTATTTAGGTTATGTAACAGTTCTTCTGTATGAGATTACGGACAGCCATGTATCAGTAAATATATATATATATATATATATATATATATATATATATATATTGATAACTGAAGTAGAATGCAACTCTTTAATATAAATGAAACTGAATCAACAAAGCCTTCTTGACTAGTAATCGTCCATACAGTTCAATAAAGATTGTATAGTTGGCACAACTGGTAACAAGAGAACAGCTCATCATAACACACTACTGTCATCTAGCGGAATATCTGTAATGATGAGATGGCGCAATAATACATTTTCAATGGACCCATGCCTTTTACAAGATGTATGTAACCCAATACATGATTCAATATAAAAAAAAAAATATATATATATATAATTTACACTCAACACTTTCATCAGGAGTGAAGTGTTTTACAAGAAATCAAGCATACATTAAACACTAGAAATTACTAAACTATTGAGCAGTGGGCTTGGATGTGTTTTTACAGTTTGTATAAATTTGGTTCTGGCATTTTGAATATAATCACTAAATAGAATTATATTTAGTGACTCATATAGTTGAGAGTTACTGATGTCATAGTCTGCTCCCGTGATTGTCCTACATACTGATCTTTGTATTCCATCCAGTCGTTTAATATGACGTACATGTGTATTTGACCAGATTTCGCAAGCATATAGCATGTATGAACGGATCTGACAAGTGTATAATGAAACTTTGACTTTAAGAGAGATCCGACTTTTGAAAAGAGGGTACAGCAGCATGAAACGTTGAAAAGCTCTGTCTCTGATTAAACCTATACTCGTATGTTGTCTATAAGTCAGTCTTCTATCAAGATAAACGCCGAGATATTTTGCAGCCGAATTGAAAGGTATGTTTTGTTGTTGAACTGTGAGTTCTTCTGGTAAGTGTGGGAATCTTTTAGTGAAAACCACTGCCTGTGATTTAATTCAATACAGTTCAGTATTTTCGTAAGTCAATTACTATTTTATTGTATTAAAGTACTTTATTTCTCTAATATTAATATTCTTTCTTCTAATCGTGTAATAGTCAACTAAATCCCAGTCGAGTTTTGATTTTCCCTAGATAAATCAAAATCTTTAGTGAGATTAGATCAACTCTTGACAAAAATTGAATTTATTGCGATTTTTCTGAATAAAGTTTAATAACGCACTATAATAAATAGTTATTGTGAGACAGTATGTAGTTTCTAAGGGGATTTGGTACATTTTAAATCAGCTGTCATCAGCATACTACACTCTCGGGCTAGCGTCGCTTACCCGTAGGAATCTTACAGCACCAACGTGCACCCGAGGCTGTTGGCGGGTATACTGTCTCCCTATCCCTTCTGCACATCGGCGCATATTTTATTGGACTCCTTGCACTTTACCCATTCCAGCGAGTGCTGACGACTACTGTCTTAAATGGATACATTCATCTATTGAAGACACTACGAAGCATAGAAAGAGAAAGATAGAAGAATGTTCACTTTGCTGCAATGTAAAACATACGCGAACATTTATATTTTACAACGCTTCCAAAACAAATGAGATTGTGATGAGCATAATTCTCCAAAATATAAAATTAATTGTACCTTCTGATGTATTAAACCAATGCAATATAAATTCTCATTAGTGTACAAGCCACTACAAATTTCAGCCGCTCCTCTCCATGTATTTCTCGTTACGTACGCACCTTCCAGTAGCACGAGGGGCGAAAGCGAGAGAAACGGAAGGGGTAAGGAGCCACACATTATCCTCAGCAACGTAATGCACAATAAATATTATACACTTGCGATTTATGTCCAAGTATTTAATTACATTTTAAAAATTGTGTTAATTACCTACTAAGCACAGTAATTAAGAATGTAGTAATTATATGAGCTAGAGAGACTCTAAAATTCTAAACTATTCGTACCTGTATACGATATAACAAAGGATAATTTGAAAAAGTTTTCAACAAATTCAAAATAAATCATTCAACTTTCAGTTTCCATGTGTACTTCAATTCCTTCTAATTCCACACTAAAAAAAAATCCCATTAAAGAACGAGATTCATAAAGATGACACATACTTTCTCATTATGAATGAGTGGGCGAGTGAGTGAATGAATTATTTAATTTAATTAATTAATTAATTAACAATTATTAACTGAAATGGATATTCCCCGTGATAATTACGAAAAAAAAAATTAATACTGTATAATAATAACTTATATACGGCAACCAGTGTATAATCTTGATAAATAGACACGAGTGAATGTTTTTCATAATTGTTTATATTGAAGAATACGCACGTGTTACATACGTTTTATGCTATACTAGCATTAAAATATATTAAAAAAAACTAGGCCTATTATAAATTTACAAAATGTAATGTTATAACCTAGTAGAGACAGAAGTACTGAATATGACATAATACTTATATTGGATGGTTGCTAAGTTACGGTTTTTAAGACATTGTCATTTTATTGTTGTTTTTAAGCTTTTTCTTACAGGTAAGTATGCTGTATGAAATTGTATTATGAAGGCGGTGGTGACGTCATGAGATACTAGTTGCTAGATAATCTTTTCTGGCACCAATGCCAGTTATATGTCAACTGTGCACGATTTAAAGCATCATAACAAGAGTATTTTAATGCTAGAATTGCATAATGTAAAGATATAGTGGCACAAAACTAAAGCAATACACATTAGAATTAAGATAAACGAAACAAGTGAACGCAAGCAAATAATAGTACATTACGCAACGAGCCTATAATGATAATAATTAAGAAGCGAGAATGGATGTTTATGAAACGAGCGCAAGCCTGTTTATACAAATGTTATATATCACAATATTATGGAATCGTATTTAGATAGATTACGCACACCATACTCACGTCGCTCAGCCAAAGGTCTCGGGTTCGATGCCTGGCCCCGAAATGATTTTTCCCTTGAAATTATTTAAGTCAGCTTAACAGGGAGCTATATCTGAAAGCTAGATTTGTATACGATCCATTATTCTTTATTGAACTTATTGGAAAGCTGGATATTTTCAAAGAAATCCAAATTACTCATAGGCCTATAATAATTAGAGCGTAATTCTTCCTATCCTTATCTATGCATCGAGACTTGACGAAACAGAACTGCATTACTGAACAAGGTGCCTCAAATGGTATCGTTTCAGATTCGCCTTTGGGAAGTCTCGTGTTCCAATCCCGGTGCCGACCAATCTGGTCGAGGTTTTACCGTGGTTTTCCTCCAATGGATATGATTGATTTTCCTTTAAATGAAGAAGGATACCGGATTATTACAACGGAATAATAGACACACAGTACAACAGTGCATTCCCAACAGTAAACCACGGACAGTCGCGATATGATCTAGAAGTTAAAGCGACTATAAAATTTATGTATATATTTTTGTGCGAGATCGTGCGTATTTGCTTGTTTTCCGCACAGAACCAATACGCGGTAAGTGTGAAATACCACATTCAGTATTCCCAACGTAACACACATAACAATTTCCCTCTTCTTACCGCTTACTTCTTTAGGCTTTTAACATATTATTTTTAGAGACGTTTAACATAGTAATAATTATAAATTGGAAACTTACCACTGCAATTTCACCTAAATTGCACTGTTAATTATTGTTTTTAAATATTTGCAAACATTAAGTAAACTCTACAACACCACGAAACTATTAACGCCATAATGATGCCATTTGTAATGCAAGTAACATTAAGGAAGCCGTGAAAAAATCAACAAGATTCCAGATGCCGATGTTATTACTGCAATATGTTATATAAATAATATTGTTAAAATATTAAAATGAAAAATAAATCAATACATAACCTTACCGTTTGTTTTTAAGTTCGCATTTATAGACTGGGGGAAAAACAAAGAGAGACGTATATCACGGCCTGCTGGAGTAAACACAGAAAACATTTTATAGCAACAATGTTGAAGAAAGATATTTTGGTTTTCCGAAGTTGCCGTCATTAAACAGAAACCATCATGGAGATTTCATTGCAACTAATTAGAAATTCGGCTTTCAGGTATGTAATAAACGATCTTTGCACAAAATAATGTACGATACACGAGCGGTATGTTTGTTTTCATGTTCTCGGAAATTAAAAAAGCTCAACTACGTTTCGCTTTTTCAATCTTTTCCTCGAACATGAAAACGTCAACATACCGCTCTTGTAACGTATATTACTATTTTGCAGATAAAAAATGTAATTACAAATTAAATTGAAAAGTCAAGTTCTCGGAGAATATTATAAATATCAACAAACTGTGAGAGCTTCAGGTTGAAAACAGACACTGCCATTAAAAAACCAGGAACAACTGGACATGTGTGCGGATATTACAAATGGGATCTTCCTTGTTACAAGTCCCAAGTAACGGAAAAGGGTTATTTGACACGGAATTCCATTCCATAACAGGGAACACGGCACAGGATTACCTATTGAAAAAGATACTCGCAAAAGCGATTGTCATCGGCGTTTAAATCTATTGTTACAAGAGAGCAAAAATTTCCGCATTGTTAAATCCGTGTACAGTATATTTAACTGTACCCGGAGCTAGAATAGTATATCCCTTTTAAAACCATTATGCTGGAAAAAACAACACTTAAAAATCAACCATGGGAAAACAATTCGAATGTAAAACAAATCTAATCAATAACATCTCCTGGCATAATCCATTGGACACAGGACATAAAAGCTACCTCTGTGTGTTTACTTTGCTATCCCGTGCGCCGGACGTGCATACTGTGCAGGGGCGTCGTGTTAGAGCCCGGGATAAAACAAGCAGGCGTCGTGATTTGTTTGTCTATCACAGAATGGAAATACCGGCGTTAACAATAATCTAACTTACTATGCCGGATGCAGTCCATGCTTATTACACTGGCTTTAGAATCGGACTGGATTCTGTGCTAGTTATGAAAATAAAAACAGGATTCTGAAAAAATTACAGAAGTAAGGAATTCAAAAGGCACAAACAGAAACAGAAACGGGCGGGAAACTTAAGCATAAATATATGTATAGGATTCACGTACAATAAAAGTTCACTTCAACTTTGTACTCTGCCATTTTAAATCTCTGGCAGTTTGTAATATTTACTCGATCATAGGGTCGAAAATTGTTACTTTTTTATTTAACGATAGTAAAGAGAGTTCTTTTTTTAATCATTTTATAGCCTATACAGACGGTCTTACTAATAAAAATTCTATATAGAGACGTTTAACTGTCTTATACAATGAGTAACTCGTTTATAAGTCCGTGTAAATTCCTTACTAATAATCACTCCATACGTTGTGTATATCAGTATAACTGTTCGTCATAGTTTCGTCATTACTACATTACGAAAGGTAATAGAATATCTGAGGTTCTCTATACCATCCGGTAGAGCGCTCTAGTGTGCCGTGTTAATTATCGATAGTACAACTGGCTCTGATCGATTACCAGACTATATTTTTGTCAAATCACTACATACGTTGTGTATAACAGTATAACTGTTCGTCATAGTTTCGTCATTACTACATTACGAAAGGTAACAGAATATCTGAGGTTCTCTATTCCATCCGGTAGAGCGCTCTAGTGTGCCGTGTTAATTATCGATAGTACAACTGGCTCTGATCGATTACCACACTATATTTTTGTAAAAGAGTACAAGCTACAGCAATATTATTTTAAATTATTCTGTGCTCTTTGGTTTGTTCTTCTGTGGTTACAAGGCAACCATCATCATAAAATGACAGTCGATACGAACAGCTGTTCGAAGGGCGGGCATTTTTATCTATATACAACGCTTAAACAAGGGGTTATGTGTATATAACTACTGCAAAGGAATTCCCATTGTATAGTTACGGACTATTTATACATCCATCGTTTATGCATGGTTTATTAGAAACTTTTTCTGTCTCAACTCTGCGTAAGTTTCGTATAAAAACTATACACGGTTTATTAGTAAGACCGAGAGAGTAAACGATATTCACTGCCAAAACTACTGGTGTTAGGGCATAAATAACCGAAGGAAATGGTCAGATAATGTTTTTCTGTAACCGTCAAGGTTTTCCCGGAGAAAAAGGTGTTTTGTGCGTCTAACTTTTTTTTTAATATGAGAATAAATAGGCATTATATACTTTTCTCTATATGTACGGTGAAGCAGTCGTTTGTTACTCTGTTGTCTATTGGTATGTGTTGGTTATAAGGTTGGCAATGACATTCACGTTTAGTCAATATATATATATATATATATATATATATATATATATATATATATATATATATATAAGAATACTATTGATCTTAAAAACACCTTATTTTACAAATTAAAAATTACATTATTACATTTCACTAGACATTTTGTTCAGTAGCAACAGTAACACACATAAATGATATTCGCGATGAAATTAAACGAAGAATAAATATGGGAAATTTTTATTATTATTCAACTGAGAAGCTTTTATCATCCAGTCTACTCTAAAAAATCTGAAAGTTAGAATTTATAAAACAATTATATTACCGGTTCTTCTGTATGGTTGTGAAACTTCGACTCTCACTTTGAGAGAAAAACAGAAGTTAAGAGTTTTAGAGAATAAGGTGCTTAGGAAAATATTTGGAGCTAAGAGGGATGAAGTTACAGGAGAATGAAGAAAGTCACACAACAGAGAACTGCATGCATTTTATTCTTCACCTAACATAGTTAGGAACATTAAATGAGATGGGCAGGGCATGTAGCAGTATGAGTTAATCCATAAATGCATATAGAGTGTGAGTTGGAAGGCCGGAGAGAATAAGACCTTTGGGGAGGCCAAGACGTAGATGGGAGAATAATATAGAAATGGATTTGAAAGAGGTGGGATATGATGGTAGAGACTGGATTAATCTTGCTCAGGATAGGGAACGATGGCGGACTTATGTGAGGACGGCAATGAATCTCCGGGATCCTTAAAAGCCATAAGTAAGTAAATAATTACGACCCATATCTACTGCCTAAATACTTTCCGAAATTTATATAATTTGCACTGTGTATAATGTATGTATACTCAGAGAATGTATTTAATTAATATTCAACTCGTGGCGCGAAAACGATCAATATTATATCTGTAACTTTAAACGCTGTTTTCCAAAATCGACATTTTTGAAGTAATAAACAGACAGCGGATTTTGAATCCCGATACTGAACATTAGGTATACGTCATTTGCAGGGAGTCATTCAACTCATTCTTCCGTACGCCCTTTCGCGACGTCTAGTTTCTGTGTAGAGACCGAAAATCCGGTGTCTTTCTATAAGCAGCCAAAAGTTTGTACAAAAACCACTGGGCTAGACGTACCAAATTTTCAGGTTATGTTATAATAATTTGTATAATAATGCTACTCTATTAAATTTATTTAAATGTATCACAATTATTCTCACCTATATCTCATCACTTTTTGCTGGTTGTGTGGAAGAGAAGGCCTTACGGCCTTAACTCTGCCAGCTAAAATAAATCATTATTATTATTATTATTATTATTATTATTATTATTATTAAATGAAAGGAAAATAAGTTTAAATTATTAAAAATTTCAAATGTGCCTCATAGTAGCCTACAGTATTTAAAGGAATCCTATTCCTTCTTGAAAGACCGTCTTGTATTACTACTAACAAGGAGAGGACCGATAAGATTGTGTGAGATGAAAGTACAAGACGTACTGTTTAAAGTCATACCTGATATGGGTGGCCAATAACCCCTCGTTTTGGAAATATTGGCTATTGTTTGTGACATACTTCCGTTAGGTGCTCAATAGGGAAGCATTAGACTGTGTAACAGCGTAGCTCATATGGTTGGATGCTGAGTTATTATCAAGGCAACGTGAGTTCGAATCTTAACTGACTCTATATTTTTTTCTTTTAATAATGATTAATATTGTGACCACAGTTATCTATTTACATACCCATATCATATTTCTGAATGTATTGAACGCTTCATCATGTTTTAAACAAATTACTAATTAACTAACATTGTATTGTACAGGATAAACAATGAAATACTGCTCACGTAGGAAGGTAAGATGTGTCACTGGCGTCTGTTCTATTTCTGTAGCAGCTATTCCATTTCATTTTGTACCCGATTCATTATGATGTCATAAAAACACACAAAACATACATATTTCCTGCACCATGCACAGCAAATGAAAGAAGGTTGTGCACAGTCACACACATTTTTCCGCACTTCTGCTGCGAAACAGATATCCTTCACATTCACAAACACTTCTCGTTCGTTTATCAATTTTGATGCATATGACGCATATTTTAACATGGCTTTGAGTATAGGAACTGACAAGTGAAAGTGAATTAAAATAATAATAATAATAATAATAATAATAATAATAATAATAATAATAATAATAATAATAATATCAAGCCTTAAAAATGAGAAGGCATTAGGACTCGAACTCGGGTTGACACCTCAGCATCCAACCATAAGAGCTACGCCTTTACACAGACTATTGCTTCCCTATTAGGCACCTAACGGAAGTATGTCATAAACAATAGCCAATATTTCCAAAACGAGGGGTCATTGGCCACCCATACCAGGTATGACTTTAAACAGTGTGTCTTGTACTTTCATGTCACAAAATCTGATTTAATTCGGTGATATACAGAGTGTGTCCTCTCCTTGTAAGTCTATAATATGATTAAAATATCTCTGAAATTTGAAATGTAGGAAAAGAGAAAATTGTAGCAATGCATGTGGTTGCACTGTAATTATTATTAATTTTTTTTAAATAAAGTATTGTATTAGAACTTCTAGTGCATATTTAAAGGATAGAAAGCGGATAGGCCTATAATAAACTAAAAACAGTATAATTAATTGTAAGTATTAGAACCTAAGCTGTGACAAAATAAAATGTAGGCTCACTTATATTTTCACAACTTTCAAATGGATTAGCAAATAACTCCCTTAAAGAGGACTATGTAAGGTGGTGAAAAACTATTTTATGGCATATTAATGTTTAAACGTTTCTGTTTAATTTCATATACAGGCTGATTCACTAGGATTTACCGTCACTTACGGAGCTTGTTTCCGAAGATATTCTGAGCAAAAAAGGTGATATAAGCATTTTTCCTAATCTCAATATTTTCAGAGTTATACTAATTTGTTTCTTTAGTTTTATGGGTAAAAAAATATTACAAATAGAGAATGAACTCTAAAGAAGTGTCATTTCTTTAATTGGTTAGTGTTCTGAAGTTAAAAATATGTTGATAATTGCTTTACACAGATTTTGCTTTTCAATTTTTAACTAAAAGTGAGATCATTCTTACGCACTTATCACGAAAATTGTTATAAATAATACGACTTTAGGAACTTGATACTTTACATTTTAATAATGCATTCTAATGTACAGTCTTCAAGAATTTACAAGAATGGCGTGATTTATAACAATTGTTGTGATAAATGCATAAGAAAATGTAATTTTGTAGTTAAAAATCGAAAAAAAAATTCTGTACGAAGCAACTATGGAATTCACAACACATTTTTAGTTTCAGAATACTAGCTAATTAAAGAAATGATACTCCTGAATAGTTCATTCTTTATCTGTAATATTCTTTTAACCTTAAAACTAAAGAATAATGATATTTTACAAACAACTTCAAATTAATATAATTCTGAAAATATTGATATTAGGACAAATGTTTATGACTTTTTTTTCTTCAGAATGAATGTGTTTGGACATAAGGTCTATAAGGGACTGTAAATCCTCATGAATCACCTTGTATATTTCATTTATTTAGTTCATTACAAATGTTTTAATAATAATCTTTATATTATCTTATAGCACGAACTTTTTTTTCCATGAACACTCGTTATGTTAAAATTCGCTAACTTCTGAAACTACTCGCTTTGGACGATTAAGGTTTATCTAGAATTATAGTGAAAACTGCGCTTCTCACATAAGTAGTTTATTACCTTTTCTCTTCCCTACTCCTTCTTCCCCCTCCTCCTCTCTCTCTCTCTCTACGGAGTACCCTTGGTCTTCTTTTGCTCTTTTCCGCTTCTGAATATCAAGCACCATAATCCTGATAATTATGAATATTTCTTATTTGCCGTAAATCTACGATACGCGACATATAGCTTCCCTTTTCTTTCGAAGGATGTCACGCTAAGGATTTCATTGCACTTCGAAATTCAACACCCTAGACAGGATCTGAACCAGCGAATATCATAAAGAGCACTAGACTACCTAGACCTGCTCCTGTGATGTTACGTCCCCAAGACGCCAGTCTTAAAAACGATACAGTAACAAACATTACAACATCGTAGAGCAGGCATGTCAATTGATGCCCAGGAGAGCCTGAGCGCTTTACAGCGGAAAGGAAAGAGACAGACGAAAGAGGTAGTATATGCCGCTTGGTCGAGCTATATTCAGGGATGGCCAATACTGATTCAATAGATAAAGGAAACAGAACTTATTAAAACTGTATCCATGTTAATTTCTAGATTTGCCTGAGAAGTATAAGTGCATTATAAGAATGTAAGTTTTAATTTTAATGCTCATTTTACACAAGTTTGATTTTTTTTAATTCAAAAAAAAATATTTTCTCAACTTTTCGTATAGAAAAGTGAAATTTTCAGGTATAGGCCTATTTATTTAGTAGCCTTACAAAATGTTTTCGTAACTCTAATATACCGAATATACGTATTACTGAAGATAGTGTATTGAAGATTTTAAAAATATTAGCATGGAAATTGTTTGTAAGGAAATAAATTAACAAAGCAACTACTGTTACATCATAAGCAAAAGATACGTGCCCATGTGTTGTAAAAATGAGAGCTCTATAGCTTCAGCAGATTTCGAGAAAATAATTTAATATTCTGATGATAGGAAGTTGCTCACAAATATCACCTTAAAAGCATAATGCGATAAGAGTTTTGTTATGTAATATTAGTTACACTGAAAACAGATACAGTACCTAGGTAACTTTGCTTTGTACTAATATTGTTTTGATTAGTTTATTGATTACTTTTGTAAGGCTAAAGATACCATCAATATAAGTTCCAACTTATCATGTCATACTCAATCTCTTTCTTTGGGATATCACTTTCTTTACGAATGATGTGTTTCATCGACTTAATACAGTATAATATTATACTACTATGGAATTTAAGTGAATATTCCTTCTTAACTCTCTATTATGTTATTAAGATTTAAAACACAAGTGCAATATTAAGAAATCAGTGTTAGTAATTTTGTTTTACAGACAATATGGACAATATTAAACAGAAAAAAAAAAACATATAAAGATAACAACATAAAATTTCACGTTCCGTTTGAAGTTTGTGCACTACTGTTTTCTTAATCGAACAGGTTGCTTATTCATATACACAACCCTTCCTCTTTCCATACTTAGCGCTTGCTGCCCGCGCACGACTTCAAGGTCAGAAAAAATGTGCTTGCTTTGACATCACTGTCGCAGAGGGATCATAGCAGACTAAATCATTCCCAAACACCCTGTGTAGCTATATAGTTTAATTCGGGGAAAGACTAGCAAAGATTTGTCAGCTGGGGAGTCCCCTAAAGCCTGCCATCGCGTCTACTTATAATCCTGGCCCGTGGGAAAGACCACGTGGTGATCACAAAGTGGGTCTTAAGGAAATTGCTTCTGCAGGGGGGGAGGGGGGAGGTCCCACCTGGCCTGATGAGGTCCGCTCCATAATATTAGCAGATTAACATGTAAGTGATTACTTACTCGCGGCACTAGATGTGGTCTCGGTGGTCCTATGTTATCCTTAACCAATTCGTGAGCGAAAGAATCTAAGTACTTCCAGGGATTCAAACTATTAACCATTAGATAGAAAGCTGTAGTCATAGAGGTAGAAGACTATGAGGAAGCTATGGAAATTTCCAAGAATATGCACGTTATATTACCAAATACGATAGAATTATTATAACTACCACCGCAATGCATACAGGATGATTCACGAAGATTTACCGTCCCTTACGGAGCTTATTTCCGAAAACTTTGAGCAAAATTGTCATATAAACATTTGTCCTAATCTCAATATTTTCAGAATTACATTAATTTGAAGTTGTTTGCATGTAGTAATGGCCTCCCGCTTTTCAGATTCCCCTACACTCCCAACTCCCTACAGCCTGTAGAATCTCTTTATTTTTCACGTAAACATCACCGCGACCTCCAAACTTCGGTCTATATACCATAAACCTAGGGGAGCGAACACTGTATATAACACTACCACCAGCAACTAATGACCACTTACCACGGGGTTCAAATTTCGCAGCCGACTCTGCATCGATCGCAAGTCCGAAGGGGAAGAAAGAAACGGAGATGATGACGAATGAGTGGAAATGCTGCAGACGAAGTGGAGGGTGTGATACGACCCAAACAAAAGTGTTCATTTATTAGTTCTCTCTCTCTCTCTCTCATTCTCCTTAAATTTCGCAATCAGCATCATCCCGATTTCCCTTCTGCTTTCGTATTACACAACACACTCGCCCCTATTCTCTGAACTGCATATTGATGGAGCGCAAGTTGGCAGCTCCGCAACTAAATTTAAACAGGTGGCGGTCTGAATTCTCTACAAGAACGAAGCGCATGAAACAAATTGGTTTTATTCGCTGCACTTCTACAATGGAAGTGGGAGAGAGTGAACAGAGGCAGTCCGTTCCAGGAAGTTTCACAATTGAAGACAATGAGCCCTCTTAATAACACTACTGGCACAAAAACTCGAAAAATAAAACTATCCTGTCGCGCGGACAATTATTGCCTTTTAAAAGGATTCGATTGACGTATGCATAATGTGCTTCACCAGTCTCGAATTACTGTCGTTCTGGAACGTGGTTAGCTCCTGTCCGACAGAGTGCGCTGGTAAGCTAACTGGCGGCCATTTCACCCCTTCTCCTTTTTTTTTTTAATATGCATACTTATTTTCCACCGTAGCGAAAACAGCCAACCATGTAAAGTTAAGAAGAGATGTACAACAATTACACGGATCCATTGCAAGATACAGTACATCACTAAAAGGTGTAATATACGAGTACTACACATGGGCTTCTAAAGGGGACCTCCAATTGCATTATGTGCCTTCATATACTCATGGGGTACTTCCATTATTCACCTTTCTATTTTATTTTATCCGACCTCGACTCTTTTCTTTCCTCACTTTCAGTGTTTTAATTTTACACTCTTGTAATTTCTTTGTTCCTTTTCTTTTTTATATTTATTATTTCCTTCAATTCTGACCTCTTCGTACTATTTTCATTTTCTCTTTACACGAAGTATAAGAACATGTTTTTAACACCAATCCAAACGTAGATATGCTAACGCAAGGTAAGAGCGTTAAAAATTGACGGTAGCGTGCATAAAACAGTAATCACTTCACACACTGCTATTCATTTTACACACTGTCAAAGAAATAGTAATATGCGTTACAAGAGCGGTATGTTGAAGTTTTCATGTTCGAGGAAAAGTTTGAAAAAGCGAAACGTAGTTGAGCTTTTTTAATTTCCGAGAATTGAAAGAAAACATACCGCTCGTGTATCGTACATTATTTTGTGCGAAGATCGTTTATTACATGCCTGAAAGAGGAATTTCTAATTAGCTGCAATAAAATCTCCATCTTGGTTTCTGTTCAATGATGGCAAATTTGCAAAACAAAAATATCTATCTTCAACATTGTTGCTTTACAATGTTTTCTGTGTTTACTATATTGCAGCAGGCCGTGATATACATCTGTATTTTTTCCCCCCAGTCTACAAATGGAAACTTAAAACAAACGGTAAGGTTATGTAATGATTTATTTTTCATTTTAATATTTTAACAATATTATTTATATAACATATTGCAATAATAACATCGGCAAGTATATTTTTCCCGGTCTTGTTGATTTTTTCACGGCTTCCTTAATGTTACTTGCATCACGAATGCAGTAACTTTAGTGGAGTTGTAGAGTTTACTTAATTTTTGCAAATATTTAAAAACAATAACTAACAGTGCAATTTAGGTGAAATTGCAGTGGTAAGTTTCCAATTTATATTTATTACTATATTGAACGTCTCTAAAAATAATATGTTAAAAGCCTAATGCAGTAAAATCAATATTTCACTTAAGCGGTAAGAAGAGGGAAATTGTTATGTGTGTTAGGTTGGGAATACTGAATGTGGAATTTTACACTTTCCGCGGATTGGTTTTGTGGGAAAACCAAGCAAATACGCACGATCTCTCACAAATGTAATATTCAATGCATAATCTTCATTCAGTAAGAAATTATAGTAGAGCGTCTCGTTTAGGCACAGTGAAAACGTAAACAAAGTGCAGGTAACGTGTGGTGGGAGGATAAGCCGTACGGTAAACACGAGGGATGCACAAGGGTTAACTTGCAGCATTTATGGCGGAGCATTAATTGAAAATTATATTTTCCAAAAACACATAAAACAAAAAAAAAATACGTTACCATAGGCCTATAAATATTTTAACAAGCAAGCAATTGTAACATTGAAATAATTCAATATAACAAATCAAATTTTCCTACTTATGTGACATTGCTTTCAAGAAGCGTCTTTTTACGATCATGAATTTCATTCTCTGTATGACTAACATAATATCACCGTCTTCTGTAGACGAATTAACCAAACTACAGTATATTGGTCTGAAGTGACAATACTGTTTCCTAAACATAATTATCCCTTCTCAAAGTTCAATTTTATTCAGGTACAGTAGCAAAACTTTATTTGTTATATTGAAGTATTTCAACGTTACAATTGCATAAAATATATTCATATATGAGGCCTCACCGTCCTTATTGAATAATAAAGACTATTTGTAGTCAACTTATTATTATAGTTAAAATTGCTTGTTTGTTAAAATGTGTATAGGCCTATGATAAAGTTATGCAATTTGTGTGTTTTTGGTAAATATAATTCCGCCATAAATGTTGTAACTAGAACCTTGTGCATCCCTCGAGTTTATCGTACGGATCGTCCTCCCTCCATACTTTACCAGCACTTTTGTTTACGTTTTCACTGTGCCTAAACGAGACGCTCTGCTGTATTGCATTACTTCGACCTTTCATTACTTATATAGGTTATTACTCATAACACAAAAGTAACAAATTTAACATTGATATTTACATTTTAGCCCGTATTATTCTGAAGTTACTTTTATAGTACTCATATACAACAAGATTTAGCTTTGAACTTTTCCTAACAGCTTTGTTGATTATATGGGCTGTTTAGACGGCCATGAAATCGTGATCATGAATAAAACGTAAAACAGGCTGTTATTCCAAGGATACTTATTTTTTAATGGTTCTGAGTTTAGACGACCATGATATTTTGATGTTATAACCTCTCCAACTTCAAATACTTTTTATCTAAATTTGTACTATCCTATAAAAAAACATTGTATGATACACACTTGTGTCAAAAAGAGAACCTTTATGAAATTGTCCCATAAATAACTATTTCATGACCTGGAGTAAATATCGATTTCTGGGTTAGTAAAATCTGGAAAGATACATAGCATTTCATTGCTATGGCATTTCCTTTGCATCGGTACATATGCGTTCAATAAAACAGCTCAAACAAATTTCAATAATAAGTAAGTTTTCCAGAAGTGTGTATATGAGCCTAATGCCTCCCCACTTCACTTTGCGTCATTCTTGTTCCGCATACTGCGGATAGAAGGCAGGACTTTGACCCATTTTCGAATTGCACACTACTTCGACGGGTCACGTTATGCATGATGTCCATCTGTGAAGAGTTATGTCATGTACTAGGATGAGTGTATGTGTAAGTGTTCGTGTAAGTGTAATGTAGGGAATGGGTGACGATGATTATGAAGATGAGGAAGGGAGAAGGGGAAACCTGGTGCCGGCAGGTAGCCTACTTTTGTTGAATAGCACCAAGGGGGCCGACAGGCTTAAGGGGTTAGGTACAGCTTACAACAGTAAAATTTTGGAAATATTTAACATTTTTTTCTCCATTACTGTATCTTGTACAATAATAAAAATTAGTATTATGTAAAACACTGTCTTTCTGCTATATGAAAAAAAAATTATTTTTACTATTTAAAAAAATTATTTACATATTTTTTTCAAAATTCAGTTCACTGTGCAGAGATGAAGCGTTTCCCACATAACTCAAAAACTATCTAACATTCTGTGATGAAATTTCTTGTGTGTATTAATGTATGTCATATCTACAACATGATGCAAGACACGTCTCTATCTTTGATATATTGTCTAATAAAAAATAAATTCATTTTACAAAATGGTCAAACATCAGTAATTTCTTCTAATACAAAAAAAATATTTATTAAGATATGTAGTTGAAAGAGCATGATATTGTAAACATGAGTTTCAGCAATAAAATAAAAGTTAGAGAACGTGAAAAACGTAACAAGTTTACGAGTGAAACCCTTCATCACTGCATAGTGAACTGCACATTTTGAATTTTGAAAAAAAAAATATATATATATATATATATATAGTAATTTTTTTAATCGTAAAAATATTTCTTTTTCCATATAGCAGAAGGACAGTGTTTTACACATACCAGTTTTCATTATTGTAGAAAATACAATAGTGGAGGAAAAAAATGTTGAATATTTCCAAAAATTTTACTGCTGTAAGCTGTACCTTACCCCTTAATGTCCCCATCCGATGGACGAATCACTATCAACAGTGACACATGCCTTCTCTTCATATGTATTGTGGAGAGACTTGGGATTTAACCCAGGAATATTGATGCACAATTTAGTGATTATAAGATGTGCCCTGCCTTCTCTTCTAGTCCCATTTTTACATGAAAATTTCTGACCACGCCGGGAATCGAACCCAGGCCAGCGTCTGGAGACAGACGAGCTACCACAGAGCTAACTCGGCGGACCACCTCCCCCTTTAAACATTATGGATGGTAAATTATTACTATCATTTTGTATGTCTTTTGAATAATAATAGTTCACGAAAATAAACAACATAATAAAGTCAACGTAGTTTTTCGAAATGTATCAAACATAATAACGATATATGTCACTTTGGAGACACTCTCATCTATATATATAATTTGAACTGGTAATGGAAATTACGGGAAAACGGCTGAATGGATTTTAATAAATGACCCCTCATTTTGAAGTTTCGAAACCCAAAGTTTTTCAGAAAAATAGTATTTTTCAGTGAAATGTAAATTTTTCAAAATAATTTTCCTATTTTCTAAAATCCATCTATCGTCACTAACTAATTGCATTTCAGAATAAAACAAAACATACACTATAGTATACAATATTACACAAAGGCCGTGATCTGCAAGAATGTTGACATATTTAGAGCTCAAATTAAATTGGTTATTAAAAACTTCAAGACTTACTAAAATAATTTACAGGTCTGATTCTGTGGTGTGTAATTTTCTGAGTATAGCTTTGTATTGCATATTAAAAACTACAAAACTTGAAGTGGTTTAATAACATTATTACCATTCGAAATAAAATATTATTATAGTTAATGCCATGTGACTATTTTTCCTTAATTATACATATTAATGCTATATTGATGATATGAAAGTGAAACGTTTTGGGGTTATATAAGTAGATGTGGAGAATATCTTACATTAGATCTTCATTTCTATAATTTACTGAGTGATGGCTATTATAGTATATGTTGCTGAAAACTATAAACTTACATAAGATAATAATACTGTTCTTAAAAATAAAATATTTGTATAGTTATTAATTAAGTAGGATTGGGTCTTTTGCACATATTTAATGGCGGTGTGGTACAGATATTTATATGAGTGATTCTCTTCAGTATTGGCTCGAGAGAGGGCAAAAATTAGAGTTTCTAAGGAAATACCAAAAGGTATTACTTACTGATAAAATAAGAGGCCTACAAGATTTTGTAGTCTCGCGATCATTTCAGCAAGATAAAATGATTTTACTCTCTACATTTCAAAGTAGTTTAACGAAACATGCAAGAGCTATACCAAGATGCTATGTCTATTGTTCGAAAGCATAGCAAACCTGACTTTTTTTAATTTTCACCTACAATCCGCAATGACCTGAAATAACTACTGCTTTACTCTCACATGAAAAACCGACTGATCGTCCTGACATTGTTACTTGCGTTTTCGCGTTCAAACTAAAAAACTGAAAATGTATAGGTTCAAGAAAAAGTATTTGGCATAAAAAACCATTCAGAGGGAGTATGCTTAATTATTATGGAAGCAAATAACTTTCAGGATGTCTGGTATTCTTCATTGAAAAAAAATGAGAAGAAAAAATTATTTGAACGTCTAATGAACTTAGTTTGTAGCATTTATTTATATTTATATTTATTTATTCATTTGTTGTTGAACATAACACGCAAAGCCCAATTACAATGTTCACGACTCACAAATTAATTTATAAAACATAAAGAAGGAAAAGGAAACATACACTTATTAAAAACTGAAACAAAATAGAAAAAAGGGAAAGAAAAAAAAAGAGAAATTGAAATAAGGTGTGAAAGTAGCTTCAAATTAACTAACAACAATATTCTGTAAAATATTATAACAAATAATTCTGTATCTAGAGAAATTCATATTGAAAATATCAACATTCGGATGAGGATGTAATTTATTGTACAACTGTAACATTTGGAAAACTGGGGAATTTTTTTGGGATTCAGTATTGTCCTTGGTATGTAAAACAAATTTCGAAATTTCGTTTTAAGCTTGGGGGCATATAATGTTATATAATAAAATAACACACTCCAACTTACTGTTAATAATTTTCTAAAGAAAGTTTAAAGAGTGACAATTTCGTCGAATTTGCAAACTAGTAAAATGGAAATGTTGAAGCATTGTAGCATAACTCTCATAGGTAGTATAATCATTATAAAGTCTGTTATATAACCATTTTAGAAATTTATTTTGGATTTTTTCTAGTAAGAGAATATATTTGTTAGTAACTGGATTCCAGATAACAGCAGCATACTCTAATTTAGATCGCGAACAATGGAATTATACAAAATTATTATAGTTTTGACTTTGAATTTACAAGAGTTTCTCATAACAAAACCTAAACTTTTATATGACAAATTTATAATATTATTAATATGACTATGAAATGTAAAATTGCTGCTAAATAATATAACTAAATCTTTATGTTCATTTTCTGCTGGTAAAACTTTTGCCTCTATTTTGTATGAAAATTTAATTGTATTTTTCAATATAGAAAAGTTCATATGTATACACTTATTAATATTAAATAATAATTTATCATTAATACTCCAAATATGTAAGTTTGTAATATCTGTTTGAAGTAGCTTACAATCTGATATACTTTTGATTTCTTTATACAATTTAATATCATCCGCAAATAATAAAATTTTAGAATGTTTTACACAATTCACAATATCATTAACAAATTTACTTACTTACTTACAAATGGCTTTTAAGGAACCCGATGGTTCACTGTCGCCCTCACATAAGCCCACTATCGGTCCCTATTCTGAGCAAGATTAATCCAGTCTCTATCATCATACCTCACCTCCCTCAAATCCATTTTAATATTATCCTCCCATCTACGTCTCGACCTCTCTAAAAGTATTTTTCCATCCGGTCTCCCAACTAACACTCTATATGCATTTCTGGATTCGCCCATACGTGCTACATGCCCTGCCCATCTCAAACGTCTGGATTTAATGTTCCTAATTATGTCAGGTGAAGAATACAATGCGTGCAGTTCTGTGTTGTGTAACTTTCTTCATTCTCCTGTAACTTCATTCCCGCTTAGCCCCAAATATTTTCCTAAGCACCTTATTCTCAAACACCCTTAACCTATGTTCCTCTCTCAGAGTGAGAGTCCAAGTTTCACAACCATACAGAAGAACTGGTAATATAACTGTTTTATAAATTCTAACTTTCAGATTTTTGGACAGCAGACTGGATGATAAGGGATTTACTTCCAAACCTATCGCTTTACTTGCTTCAAGTAAAATATGCATGTTTTCCCTAATCGTTTGTGTATTTTCTCCTAACATATTCACGTCATCCGCATAGACAAGAAGCTGATGTAACCAGTTCAATTCCAAACCCTGCCTGTTATCCTGAACTTTCCTAATGGCATATTCTAGAGCGAAGTTAAAAAGTAAAGATGATAGTGCATCTCCCTGCTTTAGCCCGCAGTGAATTGGAAAAGCATCAGATAGAAACTGACCTATACGGACTCTGCTGTATGTTTCACTGAGACACATTTTAATTAATCGAACTAGTTTCTTGGGAATACCAAATTCAATAAGAATATCATATAATACTTCCCTCTTAACCGAGTCATATGCCTTTTTGAAATCTATGAATAACTGATGCACTGTACCCTTATACTCCCATTTTCTCTCCATTATCTGTCGAATACAAAAAATCTGATCACTAGTCGATCTATTACGCCGAAAACCGCACTGATGATCCCCAATAATTTCATCTACGTACGGAGTTAATCTTCTCAAAAGAATATTGGACAAAATTTTGTACGACGTCAACAAAAGTGATATTGCTCGAAAGTTACCAAAGTTGGTTTTGTCCCCCTTTTTAAAAATAGGTACAAGTATGGACTCCTTCCATTGTTCTGGTACAATTTCCTTTTCCCAAATAGCAAGTACAAGTTTATAAATTTCGCTATATAATGCACTTCCACCCTCTTGTATTAATTCTGCTGGAATTTGATCGATACCTGGAGACTTGTACTTTTTCAGATTTTCTATCGCAATTTCGACTTCTGAAAGCGTGGGTTCGGGTATAAATGGCTCAGCAGTTTGTATTTAAATTTCTTCCCGATCATTTCTATTTGGCCTATGTACATTTAGTAGTTGCGCAAAATAGCTTTTCCATCTGTTTAGGATTGACAAACAATAAAAACAATAATGGACCAAGGTTGGAACATTGAGGCACTCCAGAATTTACCGTAAAAGGATTGCTGCACAAGCCACTACTTCTTTTTATATTAGTAAGATATTTCCTAGTGCGTTGTCAAGCATTGCGAGAAATACCTTTATACTCTATTTCCAGGACGTAAGAACAAGTAAATTCAGCTGGAAACCATTTTATAACAGTTAGAGTCACACAGATCATTTCATCCACTGCTCATGCAGCGGATCGAGAGACTTTTTTGCTCCGCTGTGTCTACTAGGAGCGGGCTATCGTTTCGGCTACGACATATTAATTTTGCAATATTGTGTGTCGTCTGTGTACACAGAGGCGAAGCTGTCCCCTGTAGCAGGCAGCCCGACGTACAGCATTCACAGGTATAATGGAAGGTAAAATACACCGACACCACAACCATTTACTGTCAGAGGTCAAATGCCGGGGGTAATGCCTGAAGCCATGAAAATGTCCCCTCTACAGCTCATTTTGTGCATAAACGGCCAGGAAATAAGTTGCATGCTTTTTATTTTTTACACAAACGAGCAGGCCTATCACAAGCGTATTTACGTCACAAAATGGCCGTCATACCCCTTCACCTCCATCTCTACACTCGAAGTTTAATGTCGTCTTTTAAAGAATAAAGCATTTTCTACAAAAATAAAAAAAAATATAAGAGATATAAAATAAGCGTTATAACAACTTAAGTGTCTTAGGCACGTAGGGTATTAGTTTGAAAATTTTTTATGTTAACTGTGACTATAACATTTTCAGCAGAAATTTATTGGCTACTAGCCGTACCCGTGCGCTCCGCTGCACCTGTTAGGAATAAATATAAAGTAATTACATAATTAAAATAGGACGTTTGATCCAGGGAACAACTTTTACAACAGCACAAGATAATCTGCTTCGCATATTACCCAATTTTTTTGCACTGCATTTATTGTATATATATATATAATGTATTTTAACACGATTCAATTGAGGATAGTTAAAATATGAATTATTAAAATAATGGATTGCTAAGCTAACGTGCTATTACTGCATACTAAATCAATACACTCTCGTTGTTCGTTAATTCTCTGAGATTAAAATGGGTGTACATAAATATTATTTTAAGAAATACAGAAAACGAATGTACAAAATAGCCTATCAAATTTTCTGTGCATAAGAAGCTATCTTACCTGTCCTCGATTTACTCAGACGTTACTGTAATAACATTATAGCATTATGTCCATCTAGAGAAACTACAGTTTCCAATGGTGAAATAATAATTACTTATACAAATCAGTTAATTTACGAGCTTCTGATATTACTTCATACAAACACAGAAACATTCTCAGTAGGCTATGTTTAATAGCTTTCGATTGTTGATGTCCAAGGCCCCTGTTTCGATTGTTGTTGTCCAAGGCCCCTTATACACGAAGTCATTTGTTCTTAATTCATTGCACCGTCTTAGATAGCGTTATTTTAATTTTAAAACTCATTTATCTCATTAAATATCAGTCCTATTAAAATGTTGTAAAGATTAAAACTTATCGGAAATAATTTTTAAAGAAACGGTTGTTATGTAATATTTTTCTCAAAAAATCAATAATAAGCGAGATATTTCGATTTATTTAATTCAGGCCCCCTTATAACCTCCCTTTTAAATAAAGTATTTTGAATGCCATATAGCCTAAAATCTAAGTTACAACGAACTTAATTTATATTCCAATTTTCATATAAATCGGTTCAGCCATTATCGCGTGAAAAGGTAACAAACATACAGACAGACATACAAACAAAAATTTCAAAATTGCGATTTTCGGTTTCATGGTGGTTAATTATATATGTTAGGACCAATTATTTTTGGAAAATCGAAAATTACCAGAAAAATTTCGGCTACAGATTTATTATTAGTATAGATGACTTTAAAAATCGTATAATTTACGTCTAATTCATTCACTAATTTATTAATTTCTTTTATGCTCGACCATTCCGAAATGTAGTAATTATACATATGGGAGCAGCCCTTTAATGGACCTCATTAAAGTACACCTATTCATTAAAGTTCAGGTGTTCCAACAATCAGAAATTATCATTGTAGCAATATGAAAGCGCAAGTATCGATTATTCTCCGTTATCACAACATTGAAACGTCATGGAGGCAGGAAATCCAATACTGTCGCAAAAGGTTATGTTGAAGAATCGATCCAAAATAATATTGAAATCTCAAATGCAATATTAAACTGAGTCGAAAAAAACACCACACAAATTAACATCAATTCACCGTCATCTTCCAGCCTTTCACAAAGCACATTCCCGCAAATTTATTTACCAATTGCACAATAAATCATCTATATTTGAAATAAAGTCAGTTCTGTTACTATAATAATTAGCGTTAATTGTAAATAATATTCAAATAAATTCAATTTGTCATCTCGTTTTTCAATATCTAATTCAATTTCAAGGTTATATCAAGATTAATGTTTATTTTACTCTAGATTATATCAAGGTCAATGTGGACATTTGTTTCTAGAAAAAAAATTAATACTTTCGCGTATGCACACATCTCTTAATTTACGAGGTATTGCACAAGGTCAGTTCCGGTCCTCAGTCAGATAAGAATAACATGAATACTTATGAATACTTTCAAGTTGGAAATATGGTCGAGCATAAACAGTCGTATGAAACTTGACTATAATGGTAATTAAGACGCTCATATGAAAATTATGAAACTCGCTTGCGCTCGTTTCATAAACATACTCGCGTCTTAATTACTACCATTATAGGCTCGTTGCATAATGTACGCTCATATGAAAATTATGAAACTCGCTTGCGCTCGTTTCATAAACATACTCGCTTATTAATTACTACCAATAAAGGCTCGTTGCATAATGTACTATTCCGCACTTAATGGTACCATATTTTGCATTTAATCATACACTTAAGCCTACTATTTCTATTTTCTTTTCATTTTTTTTTTCAAGTTTATTTATTCACGCTTTAATATATCGCGTGTGTAAGATCATTGAGCATTAAGTATGCCGTGTTTTACTACTTTTAAGTTCCTCTTTCTATTAGTGTGTTATAAATAGTCTATATTCATGTAAATGGTTTTAGAATTTGCTTCATCTTTATGATATTGGTGGTAGAGACGGTATGAATCATGCTATGTAAATTTCCAATCCGGCATTTTCCCTTGTGACTGAGGAAAATCATTTAAACCCCTACTCAGATTGGCTAGGCACGGGGTTTGAGCCTGGGGCCTCTCGAATGTAAGTCTCAAATGTCACCGTCTGAGCCAAATCGCTCGTTCCTCTTTGCATATAAAGTGCATTGTGTATATAAACGTTCTTATGGTTGTATATGAAATTATTAATTTATTACCTAATAATTATATTTTCAAAATTCTGCGTTATTTTGTACTAGGCCTATATTACGCACATTAATTCAATATTTACGTCCTTCATTTTGCATAATCTATATATATATATAATTTGAACTGGTAATGGAAATTACGGGAAAACGGCTGAACTGATTTTAATGAGTGACCCCTCATTTTCATGCCTTGCATCCAAAGTTTTTCGGAAAAGTAGTAGTTTTCAGTGAAATGTCAATTTTCCTACATCATTTTCCTATTTTCCAAAATCCATCTGTTGTCAGTTTTGAGAACTAATTTTATTCAATCACGGCCGACTTGATTGAATTTCAGAACAAAACACACACTACAATAAACAATAGGCTATTACACGAAGGCCATAATCTGCAGGATTGCCGACATATTTAGAGCTCAGTTCAATTTCTTATTAAAAACTGATTCTGCAGTGTATAATTTTCTAAGTACAGCTGTGTATTGGATATTCAAATCTACAAAACTTGAGGTGGTTTGATGACTTTATTACCATTAGAAATTAAATATTATTATAGTTAATATCGAGATGCGTCTATTTTTCATTAATTGTACATAATATTGATGCTATATTGATGACGTGAAAGTGAAACGTTTTGAGGTTATGTAAATAAATGTAGAGAATATCTTAATTTAGATCTTCATTTCTATAATTTACTGAGTGAATTTTAATATATTAAGTATATATAATATAGGTGAATATAGATTTAATATAATTAAGGGGATATTAGGTTTACTAGTTACAGCTGTTATAGGTGGTAGTTTTCTTAGTTGAATTATTTTTCCTGACTCCTATATATAACTACAAAACTTAAGTAAGATAATAATATTGTTATTAAAAATGAAATATTTTTATACTTATTAAACCAGTGGGGTTGGGTCTTTTTCATATACTTAATGGCGGTGTAGTGTAGATATTGATATGTGTCATTGTCTTCAGTATTGGCTTGAGAGAGCGCAAAAATTACAGTTCCTAAGGAAAGATAAAATGGTATTACTTACTGATAAAATAAGAGGCATAGAAAATTTGTAGTCTCCAGATAATTTCAGCAAGATCTCTTAGTAGGATAAAATGATTTTACGCTCTACATTTCAAGTTCTACATGCAGCAGCTATACGAAAATGCTATTGTTCGAAAGCGTAGCAAACCTAACATTTTTTTAACTTTTGCCTACAATCCACAAGGACCTGAAATAGCTACTGCTATCGTCCTGACATTGATATTTGCGTTTTCGCGTTGAAACTAAAAAACTGAAGTTGGATAGGTTCAAGAAAAAGTATTTGGCCTAAAAAAATCCATTCAGAGGGAGTATGTTTCATTATTATGGAAGCAAATAACTATCAAAAAGACAAGTATTCTTCATTGAAAATAAATTTGAAAATTTTTTATTTGAACGTCTAACGAACTTAGAGTGCAGCAGCATTTGCTGCACAAGCCACTAGTTGTATTTGATTATTAAATGCACGAAATGTTCAATTAGGCCTATTTATCACTCAATTAACTATTATTTCCTGTTTAATTACACATATTAGTATCCATTTACAAGTACAACAACGTACATATATATTTAGTTATTCTTTCATTCATATACTGTACATAAATCCCCTGTTATTTATTTCCTACGTAGGTACGGACTTAACTACCACCGGTATAGTCTCGAGGTGTTGAGATGGACTCGTAATCCGAGGTTGCATTCGTACATGGGTTCGAATTATGCTTAAATTAATTACGTGGTTGATATTTTTACAGATATAATTTCCAAACTATAAGGCAAAAGTCAGGTAATCTCACTGAGAGTCCTATACTCACCTCGAAAAACACCATGCCGCTTGCTAACTTCGTAGTTGATATATCGTTGTTAAATAAGTGATTAAAACACTTACATAATACGTTTCCACTCCACGCTATTTCATCATCCATCTCCTATCTATTCATCTACCCTAATTACTAATTCATCCTTATAGGCCTATCCATATATTTCACGTACTAATCCATCTTTATATTCATGTATCTACCAAGTAAACCTCCTATTCATTCCATCCGTCGTCTATCTATTATCCATTTATGCAATCAAATTTCTCACTTACTCAACCCAAATTATTAAAACAAAGCCTGTAACATACTTCCTTTAAGTCTTTTATGCATCAACAACAATGGAGTGTTGAAATAAGTACAACAGACAACGACATGGTCAACAAAGAAACGTTCCGTACACTTTCTTCCATTTTTGAAATAGGTACGAATGTGTCTGGAGGAAGTGATAACACTAAAAGAAATGGAACTAGTCAATGAAAAGACATTTCCGGCAGCAGAATTCGATACTATAAGCCCGCCATCTTGATCGCATTCCTTCGAAAAGCGAGAATCTCATGAAAACCAGCGAAGCGATTCTGTATGATATAAAAATAAACAAGATGGAGGCTGATTCCCTGGAGAATCGATAAGGGAAACTAGTCCTCTGTCTTACCCCTGTGGACGACCATGTTTACGAGTCTGTTTTCCTCTTTCCAGAAATGGAATTTGTACAGCAACATTCATAAACATTACAAAAATATCGTGTGATATTCCTCAAACACCAAATGTTATTGACAGTTCATTGGGTAAAATTCACGTAGAATAAATAAAAGCAGGTATCTAATAAACCTTTGCTACACTTCTCTCATTTAAATATAATTCACAAGCGAAACTAAATTTTGATCTTTGCTCTATTTTAGGCAAAACATTTACTCCCTCTGTCCCATAATAATTGTCCGGTACGCTTTTATTTTTTGTCCCATAATAATTGTCCAATGTCCATAATTTTACACTGGCGTTTACATAGGAGCAAAATGAAACACATGAATGAGTAATACAACTGTATTACTCCAGAATCAGTACAAAATTGTCACTCAATTAGCAAAAGAAAAAATTATTAGTCCGGTACCTGTATAAATTGGCCAATCATTGCGCCAAAAAAGAATATGAATATTACTTGTACAACTTTATGACTCCAGGATCAGTACAAATTGGCTAGTCTTTGAGCCGAAAATAAATACTTCTAGGAGTGCAAATTTATTAACTCCAGGAGTAGTACAAACTGACCAAGAAGTGAAACAAAGAAAAACATTCTCCTATGAGTAAAGACGAAAAAACTGCCTGTTAGACCCGGAAGGTTGTCATTCTAACAGTTTGCCTAGAACCACAGACCTATTGCTGCAGTGCTACTGTATCCTCATCGTAAATGTTCCGAGGACACTCCAAGCGAGATGGCGGGATGTTGAGGTGGTCCAGGTGCACCATCTGCAAATGGGGAATCTTGTTTTTGTACCCGTTATTGACTTTCATTATTCCAACGAGACAGGACTGCAAAGTGAGGAAGACATTGTTGAGCCTGTCGCGTGTCAGCTGAGAGAAAGCTGTTCCAATAGCGGAGATCAACCCATCAATAGTTTGAGGAGCTGACTGATGCTGGAGAGACTGAATTCACGGAAGTAACCCACATCTAAAACATTCATATCCGGACTGTTTGGCGGTTGGCACACAGTTCCAAAGTAATTCCACTGGCTGCTGCAGCGTCCATCCAGGTGCGGTCATTGGGAGCGATATGCGGACGCGCATTGCCCTGCTGAACTGATACATGAATTCTCCCTGTGCGCGGTCCAGGAGGCCATTTTGCATTTAATGCTGGGATTAATTTGGTGATGAGCATGGATCCACTTTCCAAAGATTGCCGCCCCCGTTGCCAAATGCATCGTGCTGTTCTTTTACCGACATGAAATTTCTCGGCCGCACCTGTTATGGCATCTTTCTTCACTACGTTAGCCGTAGTGTTTGTCAACAAAAACTCCTATACCACCTGCCGTTCACTGTCTGTAAGGTTCTTGCTACCCCTGTCATTCACTACCGCCAGTTGTGTTCCCAGGATGTCTATGTGTTTCAAACGTACGTACTCACTGCAGGAGTATGCTCTACTAACGATTTCCAGCTTGCTTTGCTACTCTGGTTTGTAATAGTGCCACACCGGTGAGTTGAAAACCAATACCCACTTTCGGTGATCTTCTGGGCGGTGTGTGTTGCTTGTCTCAATAAGATCACGTTATTGCTCTGCATAACCTTGTGCACTGATCTACTGCGCTTCTCCTCATGCGTGCACTTCTCATTTGCCCCGTCGTCTGTAATTACTGTAATACCATTTCGGCGTACCGGACAATTATTATGGGACAGAGGGAGTAGTTACTTACTTCTTACAATATCTCACTTTTCAGTAGCAGAGGACTTGGAGATATTTACAATCATAAAGATGGCTCACGCTGTACTTTTTCTTTCTACGTTTCGTGAGAAAATAGGCAAATATAGATGTAAATGCAAGATGTTAAAAGAGAAAAATGTGTAAATGTAGATTATACAGTAACAAATAAATAGCAATATTAAATTAATACAATTACAGATTTTTTCAATATTACATTGTGACAAATTTTTATTCAATATAAGAAACGCTGAATATATTAGGAGAAAATCCACAGACGATTAGGGAAAACACGGAAATTTCATTTGGAGCAAATAAGGAGACAGATTTGGAAGTAAATTACAAAAAAAAAAAAAAAAAAAAAAAGAACAGTATATGATTATGTCTCAATACTTTATACAGAATGGAAATATAAAAGTTGAAGAAACAGTAACAAATATACATGACACTCGAAAGCAAACTAAAGGCAGAATTTTATTAATATGGGAAATGCCTATTATTATTCGTCGAAAAGATTTTGTCATCCAGCGTGCTTTCAAAAAAGCTAAAATTTAGAATAATTTATAATCCAGTTATATTACCAGTTGTTTTGTATGGTTGTAAAATTCGACTCTCACTTTGAGAGAGGAACAGAGGTTAAGGGTGTTTGAGAAAAAGGTGCTTAGGAAAATATTTGGGGTACGAAACAATGGAGAAAGTTACATAAATCAGAACTGCACGGATTGTATTCTTTACCTAACATTTAATTAGAGACATGAAATCCAGACGTTAGAGATGGGCGGGGCATGTAGCACGTATGGGTAAATTCAGAAATGACTAAATAGTGTTAGTTGGAAAACATGAGGGGAAAAAGACCTTTGGGGAGGCCGAGACGTAGATAGGAGGATAATATTAAAATGGATTTCATGGATATTGAATATGATAGTAGGTACTGGATTAATCTTACTCAGGATAGGGACTGATGGCGGGCTTATGAGAGGGCGGCAATGAACCTCCAGGTTCTTTGAAAGCCATTTGTAAGTAAGTAGGAAACGCTGAAAACTAGATCCAATATTTTACATAATTCGTTGAATTTACAATATATTTTTAAAAGTGGTAAATTTTATATTTATTTATTTATTTTATTGCTAGTAAGTTTGAAATGAATACAAGTTAATAAATACAAAGAAAGATAAACTTAGCCCACTCCTGAATGAGTAAGACTCGTGCTCAGGAGGGGATTCCAATACAGACAAAAATAAAATTAAAATTGAGAGTGACTACAGATTAAAAAGTGTTTAATATGTTTAAACCTGAACTATAAATCCAATACAATTTTTATTTTTTTAGTAATTTGGAGAGGATTCGTGGTTAAAATACTATTGGAATAAAATTTGTTTAATAATCTGGGACCTTGATTCATGCCATGATAAAAAGCTGCATTGGTTTTACATTTTGGTTCACACAAATGCAGAGAATTCATAATTTTAGTTCTATATTTATGTATATACCTTTCAAAGTTATTAAAAATTTCTATGAAAATATTTTAATAAAATAAAATAATACATTTGATTGATATTGAAAACTTTGAAGTGCTTAAACAACAATTCAGTTGGGTAATCTTTCTGCTTTTTTAAACAAATTTTTAATACTTATTTTCTGTAGTAAAATTAACGGATTAAGTTTGGATTTATAACGTCCACCCCAACTTATGATACCGTACATAAATATAGATTGAAATAATGCCAAATAAATTATACGCAAACAGTTAATTGACAAAATATTTCTTAGAACAACAAAGTAACATAATGTTTTATGTAATTTATTACAAATATAATGAATATGATTATTACATTTTAAATGATTATCAATAATATATTATACCTAAGTATTTAACCTCATTAACTTCATTAATAACTGAACAATTGCAATTTATATAGGAACAAGCAGAATTATGTATTTTAATTTGTAGTATAGATGAAATTGGTTTACTTACAAATGAATTTACATCGAACCATTATTTTATTAATTTTAAGCCGCAATTTGCATTATAATAAGCATCAGTCCAAGTAATATGACGTGGTGTTTGAATTTTTGTATTGTAAAAATTGACGATATGTTAAATTTGAAGCTCCAGCGTTAAGTTGGATTTGTAACAGTATTTCACTATTATCCAGTAGACCGTTGCATGTTTTATACAATAAAAGTTGCTCGGCAAGTAATCGGCAACTAGAAAGACAGACCTACATTAAATTAAATTCAGTAAGTAGACTGTGTTTGTACGATATTTTGTTATGAAAGGTCGAATAGTGATATAGCTTTTAAAATAGTGGTATATTGAAAATCGTTTTAGATTTTTAAAAATCTAATTACGTGATTCACAAGTGAGATACCAAATTACTGAGGCATACTCAAATTTAATGCGTACAGGACAATTAAAAGAGAGTCAAAATCGAAATCCTTCCTAATTTCTTAATTCATAATATTATGTTCTAGAATTCTATGGCACCATTTGTTATATACAGGGTATTTCAAAAATACGGGGCGTAATTTCAGGTATGTATTTCCCACATGTAGACAATCAAAATGGTTCATTACAGCATGTGTCCGGAAATGCTTCATTTCCGGGTTATGGCCTTCACAACATTGAAATTCACCGGAACGTTTTTCTTTCCGCAGGTCGTTTTCATTACAGAAGATGTTCAAAATGTCCGCCTCCTTCTTGAATATAGACCTCACATCGATGTCTCATTGACCTGGGAACACGATCCCAAACTCCAGGAGTATTGCGTATGTCCTCAGAACATGCCACAATTCGATTCCGAAGGGATTCCAAATCAGGCACCGGAGACGAATAAACCAATGATTTTAAATGGCCCCACAAGTAGAAATCGAGAGGGTTCAGATCAGGTGAGCGTGGAGGCCAAGCAATTGGGCCACCTCTATCTATCCATCGATCAGGAAACCTTCGATACAAGTACCGGCGAGCCGTACGACTGAAGTGTGCAGGAGCGCCATCATGCAAGAAGTGAATGTGTTGACGATTTATCAGTGGAGTGTCTTCTAAAACATGAGGAAGTTTGTGTACGCCTGCCCCGTAAGTCTGTTTACAAGTACATGGGGTCCAACTAATCGATCACCAATGATACCGGCCCACATGTTGAGGGAGAACCGCACCTGGTGATGAGATGGAACAGTTGCACGTGGGTTTTCATACGCCCATACATGTGGAAATTTGTTATGCCATCTCGTTTGAACTGTGCTTCATCTGTAAATAATACTAAGGCAGGAAAGTTCGGTTTTGCACCACACTGCTGCAAGAACCACTGAGAGAACCTAACTCGTGCAGGGTAATCTGCTGGTGACAGGGCCTGTACACGTTGCAAATGATAAGGATACAGTTGATACTCTTTCAACAGTCTCCAGACAGTCGTATGAGGAACATTGACTTGCAAAGCTACCCTTCGTGTGCTGATAGAAGGAGTCATGTTCACAGCCTCCAGAATCTCCTCCTGTACTTCTGGAGTTGTAGATCTTGGTCGTCCCCTTCCCAAACCAGGAGAGTTAAATTTTCCATACTCGCACAGACGGTAATGGCGACGTACAAATGTCTTCCGATCTGGACATTGTCGCTGTGGGTACCTCTCCTGGTACAAACGACGAGCCAGCGCAGCATTGCCGTCCGCCTTACCGTACATGAAGTGTATCTCTGCCAGCTCTTGATTTGAATACATGTCGCACAGTCTAACGCCTACACAACACTGAATGTAACCTTCGCCTCGGAATGAACTATCAGAGTGCCCTCTTAATGTCTCCTTTGACGGCAACGACCTGCGGAAAGAAAAACGTTCCGGTGAATTTCAATGTTGTGAAGGCCATAACTCGGAAATGAAGCATTTCCGCACACATGTTGTGATGAACTATTTTGATTGTCTACATGTGCGAAATACATACCTGAAATTATGCCCCGTATTTTTTAAACACTCTGTATATACTGTATATTGTTAACAGTGAGACAGTATTTTTGTATCTTCTTTGTTATCATTAACTGTCACTGGTCAACAATTATTTTGTTAAATTTACAATTTCTGCTGCTTCTTAAGTATTGTCATCTGCTGATTCCAAAAATTAAGTCAAAGTTTTCTACCATCCACCAATTGTATGTAATTTTAGAAAGATTGATTTATTTTTATTGCTATATTCAGTCTTTAACATGCTAATGAAAATAAATTATTTCAAATATATCATTTTATTGCTTTAACAATTGATCCATAGCTTTAGATTACTGTTGCTTGTGAAGTCAGAATTAATAAAAATGAATTTTATTCATCATAAGACTGTGAGAGTTAGTATTAAGTCTCATTTGAGTTGGAACTTACATTCATGAAACAAGTTTCCTAACCCGTGTTTTCTTTGTCCTAATTTTAAGTGTGGTAGAAGTATTTTTATAAAATGAAGCATACCTCGAAATACTGTGTAGGCCTAAATCATGAACAATTTTTGTTACGTTCGTGGTTAATTACCTTTGAAAGCTCACAGGTGAATTTTAATGATGATGATGATAAATAATAATAATAATAATAATAATAATAATAATAATAATAATAATTCTTTATTTATACTGGCAGAGTTAAGACCACAGGGCCTTCTCTTACATTCTACCAGGTCACAAGGTATACAAGCAGTGAATATTTAACAAAATATTAAACAACAGAATACTAACATATTACAAAAAAAATTAATAATAGTGTAATAAAATCGACACTAAACAACATGAAAATAATACTATAATTTTATTACACTAGTTAAAAGAACTTACGAGTGTTCTTTTGATTGAAAAATAGATGAGGACAGAAACTGGGCCCCTGAAATCTGTTGTGCTCCATGAAATTCTATTAGCCTAACTGGTTGACTAAAAGGATCCCGTCATATGGCTTTTCCAGTTCCAATGATATGCCAGGAATCTAAGGAACATTCAACAGACTGTTATTTTCTAGGAACCACAGATCAAAAGATAACAGGGAACTTATCAGCGAGCTGATTCAGAACTATAACGTGATGGGATGTCATGTATCTCTTAAAATAACTTCTTGGATTCTCATCTATTATTTTTCCTCAAAACCTTTGGGTAGTGAGCGACGTACATGGGGAGCGTTTTCATTAGGTTTCTTCTAAAATGGAAAGGCGCTACCAGGAAAAATGGAGCCCAAATATTCTGTCAGGATGTTTCTCAAGAGAAGTATAGCCTAAAGTCTATTTCACACACAATTTAGGTAAATAGGGGATAGTCTGGTAGTATCGGACATCGGGTAATATCGGACAGTGAGTTTCTTTCATCTACTACACGACGATAGTACCTAATTGACATGGTTACGTTTCTGTGATGTCGCATAGAGAAACGCAGCCATGTCATTCAGTACTACCATACGGTTGTAGATGAAAGAAACGCACTGTCCGATACTACCCGATGTCCGATACTACGCGACTCTCCCCTATATATGATTTTAGGTAAAATATTACAAGGTATCGATACTAGAAAACTCTAAAGTACACTTTATAAAATTACACAAAAACCCTGGGTGATAGAAACATTTTGAAAACAGATCTGAAATCAATAAAGCAATCCTATAAGAATCACCAATTCTTTATCTTTTAACAAATAAATATGTTCAACTTTGTTGACCAGTGAGCTATTATTTATAAAACTTGCAGAAATTAAATAATTCAAATTTAAACAAAAATAAGAAAATAATAAAACCGTAATTTTTAGAGAAAAAATTCACTTCATTTGATTCAAAAATCGATTAACAGACGTTTAGTACATGGATAGTTCGCTCACACGTTGAATTGACCCACTGGATTATAATAAACTGTTCCAAGTTGGTTATGCATATACGTATGCGGACTCCCCTTCTGTAGATATAGCAATGGACTCGTTTACATCATCATCTCATGGTTAGCATTTCAATAATAATCGAAGTCTAATTTTTGTTCTACAAAATAATTTCATTATTTTCTATTAGTGCAGATCTTATATACTAAAAGTAACGTATCAAAATTGGTTATGCAATGTTTCACCTTCTATTGCTATTTTTTATCCGTGTCACCATTTTGTTGTATTTCATCGTGTTTGATTTTGGAACACTTGGAATTTGTAACCGTCTGCTTCTACAGACGTCTATCTTCAGAGTAAGACAACGCAACCCGAGTGTCAGCTATTGTAACCGTTGCTATGGAGAATCGACACAATGTGCTCGTGTCAACGCTAAAGTTATTCACATTGCTTGCCTTACTGAATCGTCATTCTCTGTGTATTCAGTCTGCAGGATTGATATTTGCCCTGAGGGGTATCTAAGATGCCGTGCGTAACTACCACTGCACATCAATGGCGCTGTTGTTGAAACAAATGACAGAAGAGGAAGCGCGGTTTCCTCTGCGAAGAAGTAGTTGTAAGAAATGTTATCACAGCAAGAATGACTATTCAATTTTGTTGAAATTATATGCATAGCAGTGTTGTGCAAACAACGAATGTATCGGATTTAGAAACGAGAAAAACAAGTTAAAATCATCTTGAGATATCAGAGTATAAAGACTAAAATTACGTATTGTGATATCGTAAAGGAAGTTATTACACAGATTTTATTATTATTATTAGCCGTACCCGTGCGCTCCGCTGCACCCGTTAGAAATAAATATAAAGTAATTACATAATTAAAATAGGACATTTGATCCAGGGAACATTCGTGTTTGATAGAAGGATAAAGCGTTTAATATGTTACTTAATTTAAATTGCATCCAAATAATTAAAATGCGAGCATTTTGGTCCATTTAGATTTAATGAGTATATTTTATTTTACTTGTTATAGGTTTCCATTGAATTGTGGTAATAACTTAATTTTAACCCTTGTTTTCTACGTACCGTATTCAGTAAATGGCGCTTGGCCCACTATGGTTCTGAACCCTTCAAATAACTGAAATTATATTATATAATATTACATATTATATTATATTATATTATATTATATTATATTATATCAGAAGTTACTGCAATAACATTATAGCATTATGTCCATCTAGAGAAACTACACTTTCCAATGGTGAAAAAATAATTAATTATACAAATAGGCTAATTTAGCTTCCGATATTACTTCATACAAACACAGAAACATTCTCTGTAGGCTATCTGTCATAGCTTTCGATTGTTGCTGTCCAAGGCCCCTTATAGACGAAGTCATTTGTTTTTTAATTCATTATACGGCCTTGGATGGCAGTTATTTTAATTTTAAAACTCATTTATCTCATTAAATATTAGTCCTATCAAACTTTTTCAAGGAATAAAACTTATTGCAAATTATTTTCAAAGAAACTTTTGTTATGTAACATGTTTCAAAAAAATCAATAATAAGCGAGGGGTTTCGATTTATTTAATTCAGACCCCCTTATAACCCCCCTTTAAAATAAAGTATTTTGAATGCCATATAACCTAAAATATAAGTTACAACGAACTTAATTTATATTCAAATTTTCATCGAAATCCGTTCAGCCATTATCGCGTAAAAAGGTAAAAAACATAGACAGACAGACAGACAAAAATGTAAAAAAAAAAAACGATTTTCGGTTTCAGGGTGGTTAATTATATATGTTAGGACCAATTACTTTTGGAAAATCGAAAATTACCAGAAAAATTTCGGCTACAAATTTATTATTAGTATAAATTGTTATTATTATTATTATTATTATTATTATTATTATTATTATTATATTGATTCTTACAATGTTAAGGAGTTAGTTATAGTTTACAGCAATAAAACATTTGGAAATATTCAACTTCTTTCTCCATTACGATATCTTGTACAATAATGAATATTGATATGTGTCAATCACTGTCCTTCGGCTATATGAAAATAGTACATTATGCAATGAGCCTATAATGGTAGTAATTAAGACGCAAGTGTGATTGTTTAAGAAACGAACGCAAGCGAGTTTCATAATTTTCATACGAGCGTCTTAATTACCATTATAGGCAAGTTTCATACGACTTTTTATGCTCGACCATATTTCTAACTTGAAAGTATTCAAAATTATGGTTATGTACTAACTGACCTGAATTGTGAGATGTGCGCAGACGCGAAAGTATTGATTTTTTCCGAGGCCGAATTTCACTGACCTTGGCACAGAATAAGATGAAGATTACTCTGGTATAACGTTAAAATTGATTTAGAATTGAAAAACGAGATGACAAATTGAATTTATTTGAATATTATTTACAATTAACTCTAATTATTATAGTAACAGAATATAATCTTCTGCGACAGTATGGGATTTCCAGCCTCCGTGCCTTTTCGCTAATTCTCTTTCGATTGCATATCCGAGAATAATCGATACTTGCGGTTTTATAACGGTACAAAGCTGACTTGTCATTGGCTGAACACCTGTAAGCTGACTTGCCATTGGCTGAACACCTGTACTTTAATGAGTAGGTGTACTTTAATGGCATGCATTAAAGGACTGCTACCAAGTGTATAATTACTACATTTTGGCATGGTCGAGCATAAAAAAATTTTTACGATCAAAAAAATTTTTTTTTTCAAAATTCAAAATGGTGGCAGTTCACTGTGCAGTGATGAAGCGTTTCCCTCATAACTCATAAATTTGTTAACTTTTTTATGTTTTCTCTCTTTTATTTTATTGCTGAAATCATGTTTACAATATCATGTTCTTTCAATTAAATCCCTTAATAAATATTTTTTTTCATTTCGAGTTAGAAGAAAATATTGATATTTGACCATTTTTAAAAAAAGAATTTATTTTTTTTATCAGACAATCTATCAAAGGTATAGAAATGATTTTGAATCATATTGTATATACGACATGCATAAATACACACAAAAAACTTCATCACAGAATGTTGGATACGTAGTTTTTGAGTTATGAGGAAAACGCTTCATCACTGCACAGTGAACTGCCATCATTTTGAATTTGAAAAAAAAAAAAAAAAAAAACAAATGTTTTCTTATGTAAAAATATATATATATATATTTTTTTTTTTTTTCATATAGCAGAAGGACAGTGTTTTACACGTACTAACTTCCATTATTGTACAAGATACAGTAATGGAGGAAAAAATGTTGAATATTTTCAAAATTTTACTGCCGTAAGCTGTGTCTAATCCCTTAATCACATCTTCCGATAGCATCTCCATTCTTCTCTGTTCTTCCACTGATCCCCTACAGATGCAGTTCTAGCATAGTCCGACTTATATCATCCCTCCAAGTTCTTTTTAATCTTTCTCTCTTGCGCTTTCCTTGATGTATCCACTCCAGTGTGTGGTTCTCTGTAATTGTTGCTCTTCCATCCATTTTACGTGGTCATACCATTGTAATCGTTTCATTCTAATATAGTCCAAAATTGTACTATCTATATTCATTTCTTGGCTGATGATTCTCTTCCGAATTTCCTCTCTTCTGGATATAAGAGCTATTCTACGTCAAAGATCTATTTCCATAGGGAGTAATTTTAATATTATTTTCTTTTCTTTAGCGGCCAAACTTTTGCTCTGTAATTGTACTCTCTATAATTCTATTGTAGATATTAATTTTTGTTTTCTTGTGATATTTCTTGTATATTAATCTGTAAAAAACCATTAGGTTGCAATAGTTATAATGACTTCTACATCGGACAAACTGGAAGATCTTTCCAAACACGATACAATATAAACATATCAGAGCCATACCAAATCACACAATATATCCACCTACGCAAAATACATCACCAACACCAACCACAACTACAAAAAAACAAGAGCTACTATGGAAATTTTACGTATTGTACCGAAAATCCAAAAATTAAATATTCTATAATAACACGAAGTATATTACAAAACACAAACATATTCTCAACACCCAACTGTATTTCAAAGTTCACATCTTTTTCGACACATATCTACCAATAACAAACAAACCCCCACCACTATCTAAATATCCTCCCCCCACAATGACACCCAGCAAGAAGAAACCTGAAAAATGCGGAAAACCTCAGTAGAATGATTTATAATGGCGAAAAATCACACAGAAACTAGTCACTAAAGTAAAGTAATTTATTAAGCTACTATTAGTTAATATAGTATGTTCAAAAGTAGTTAATTCTACACCTTTTAACAATCTCATTAGTGATATACAACTGTTAAAAGTGTGTGGATCAAGAAATAATAAATGTGTCTTTTATCAATATATAATACAATATACAAGGTGAGTCATAAAAACGAGACACAGACAGAGGACCCAGAGGGAAATTGGAGTTCAACACATCGTGCGTTTGCAATAGAAGCATGTATTAAAAAGAGTGAATCATCGCTTGTTCCGATGGCTTCTCAACATTCATCGTAATCCTTCTGTCCCATCAAACAACACCATCAAACGATGGGTAAACGACATCAGGATGGCCGCGACATGCCCGCACTCCGGAAAACATAAAGTTCGCGAAGCAGTTCTTCGAAGTTCTAAGCGATCTGCTTGACGTCATTCGACGGCTCTGCAGTTGGCAACACCTCTGTTCGTCGTATTTTGCATAAGGACCTCAGCTTTAATCCGTATTAGATTGTTCAAGAAATAACAGCCCGTGATATTGAGAATCGCCTGCGTTTTTTGTCAGCAATTTACAGAAAGGTGGCAACTTGCTAAACAACCTCATCATGACAGATAATAATAATAATAATAATAATAATAATAATAATAATAATATTTTATTTATTTATTTATTTAATCTGGCAGAGCTAAGGCCAGTAGGCCTTCTCTTCCGCCCAGCCAGACTCTAATTCTAATTACATAGATATTACATTATTACATTAATATCTAGATCATAATACATTAATATCTAGATCATAAAACAAAATGAAAGTAAATAATGAAAATTGGATAACTAATGTTAGTGTGACAATAATAAACACTGGTAAGAAATAGTTATAATAATAATGATAATAATAATAATAATAATAATAATAATAATAATGAGATAATTTAGATATTTATCTGTCATATATATAACCATTAAACATTGAGAAACCTGAAACAGCTATTATTGTTGACAATAATTGTTAGAAAAATATCTCGTTAGCCTATTCTTAAATTGATTTGATGTCTGACAGTTCCTGACTTTACTCGGTAGGGAATTCCAAAGTCGAGGAACAGCTACAGTGAAAGAAGATGAATATGAGGATGTTCGGTGGGAGGGAATGGTTAATATTGAGGAGTGTTGTGATCGTGTGTCTAGGTTATGATGGGTGGATAAATTTTGAAAACGAGATGCAAGATAGGCAGGATGGAGAAATGCAATATGTGAAAGAGAAGGGAAAGACAGTGGATTTTCCTACGATCTTCTAGATGGAGCCAGGACAACATTTCGAGGGATGGTGTTACGTGATAAATCTATTTATTTATGTACCTATGTATGTATGTATGTATGTATGTATGTATGTATGTATGTATGTATGTATGTATATATGTATGTATGTATTTATTCATTTATTTATTTGCTAGTGAGTCTGAAATGAATACAAGTTAATACATAATAGATGAAGTCCACTTTCATTTATCTGGGCAGATCAATAACCAAAATTTCCGACATTGGGGTCCTGAGAACCCCAAATCAATACATCAGCGATCCCTGCACAATTAAAAGTTTACTGTATGGTGTGAAGTAATTTCATTTGGAATTGAATTGAATTGAACTGAATTGAAAGAGGAGAATTGGGAGGACACATTAAAAAGGTACTCAAAACGCGTCCTTGCAAGGGGTTCGGGGCTGTAAGAAACTAAATATGTGAGCTCCAAGCCTGTTGGCCACTAGTCTCATTTGGGATCACTGGGCCGTATTTATTTGAAAACCAGGACAGTGTTGCAGTATCTGTTAACTGAGATCGGTACATTCACATGCTGCAGAACTTTGTGATTCCCAGGATTAAAAACGTTGGACGTAATTTTGAAGAATTTTGGTGGCAACAGGACGATGCCACGGCTCACACTGCTGGGACATCTATGGGAATCGTTCGACAGATGTTTCAAAACAGAGTCATTTTCCGACATTGTAATATTCCATGGCCAGCAAAACCGCCTGAGCTAACTTCATGCAATTTTTTTCTTTGGGGCTACCTCATAAGTAGACGGCGGGCTTGGGATACCTTTACGGCGGCAATAGGTTGATGCACAACGGAGCTTAGACATGTGACGTTACTTTCGTAGGTACATTCTGTTAAGGGGAGAGGATGGTATTTTTTTTAACTTTTTTCCTATTTGGTGTAAATTATTAATTTTTTGTATGTAGAGAGCTCATAGCTGTGGCAACTCAACCAAAAAAAATATAAAAAAAATTATTTGGAGGCCCAAATTTGAAAAAAAAAAAATATACCCAATGCAGGTTTGTACTAAAACCGATATATCTAAACCGTTTTTAAAGATAGATTCAAACAGTTTTTGCAATGTATTTGCAAAAGTATGTTCTACAAACTGTCTGTAATAGAATTTTGATATTAGTCCCTACGTTTGTAAAATAAACAATTAAAATTTATAACAATTTTCTGATTTTCTTTCTTGCAAACAAACGGAAGTATTTTTAAAATGAAATCAATTAACAAAATTCTGTTACAGAGAAAAATTTACTAATAGTCTAAAGAATGTGTGTTCTAAATTTCATGCATGTATCTTTAATAGTTCAGAAATTATATCCATTTTGTCTGGAAATGTAGCAAAAACAATGAAGTTACTGGAAGCCGATAAAAGCGGGCGTGTGATTTAAAAATCCATAGCGCAGGAAGTTTAAAAATGACGTCTAAACATCCGATAAGGGCACAAATACCCACAAAATGTTATGCAATGCATTCCAGACATATCAAAGGGTATTTTAAACAAAAAATTTGAAAATTTATTTTACCGGAAACAACAATAAAAGTGGGCGAGTGATTTAAAAATCCATAATGCAAGAAGTTTAAAAATGGCGATCCACACATATCACAGAGTATTTTAAAGATTTTTTTTAATTTAGTCATTTTTCATAAAAAATACCACCCTCTCCCCTTAAGAACGCAAAATGACCTGTCAGTCGTCCCGTTGCGCGCTGTAGGAACCGAACCTAAGCCATCAGAGTACTGTGCGCAGTCATAGTGAACGGTAGTCTGACGTTAGTTTCGAGGTTGTTTGTCACAGTGTTTAGGTGTACATATTTGGTGCCGTTTACAAGTGCCATGTCGAAACACCAGTCGTATTATTTGCATTCACCATTGACATCCTGTGATGCTGAACGGGCGTTCTCAAGATATAAAAACTCAAATCTTCGGATGCATATTGTTGTTCACTGTAATATTGGCAACGAAACCGAAGAAGACGGAACCTTGCATGTTCTTTATTTTCAATCATAACCAGATTGTATTACCTTTGTTTATGTCCCCAGTGAGTGCCCAGTACCGAGTGTGTAAAAGCTATAGTCAATGCTTGCGTACATTGATTGCTAAAGTATCCCGGTTCCACCCTCCACTCACAGGCCTAAGTAAAGTGTAAACAACCCGCCCCAACAGTATCGCTGCGCTAAATGAACCAAATGAAGCTAAAATTGAAATATATATTATTTTAATGTACCGAAGTACATATGATATTTCCATGCAGATATTCTGCGTCATCATACGATGAAAGAGTAATGGAACGGAGAAAAATTCTCTCCGGCGCCGGGATTTGAACCCGGGTTTTCAGCTCTACGTGCTGATGCTTTATCCACTAAGCCACACCGGATACAACTCCGACGCCGGTTAGAATCGTCTCAGATTAAGCTCCAACTCTTGGGTTCCCTCTAGTGGCCGCCCTCTGCACTACGTCATAGATGTCTATGAACGCAGGACCGAAGTCCACACATGTGCTGAAGTGCACTCGATATGAGTGACTAGTTGGCCGGGATCCGACGGAATAAGCGCCGTCTTAAATCACGAAGAGATTTACGCATATCATATATATTATTTTAATGTACCGAAGTACATATGATATTTCCATGCAGATATTCTGCGTCATCATACGATGAAAGAGTAATGGAACGGAGAAAAATTCTCTCCGGCGCCGGGATTTGAACCCGGGTTTTCAGCTCTACGTGTGATGACGCAGAATATCTGCATGGAAATATCATATGTACTTCGGTACATTAAAATAATATATATGATATGCGTAAATCACTTCGTGATTTAAGATGGCGCTTATTCCGTCGGATCCCGGCCAACTAGTCACTCATATCGAGTGCACCTCAGCACATGTGTGGACTTCGGTCCTGCGTTCATAGACATCTATGACGTAGTGCAGAGGGCGGCCACTAGAGGGAACCCAAGAGTTGGAGCTTAATCTGAGACGATTCTAACCGGCGTCGGAGTTGTATCCGGTGTGGCTCAGTGGATAAAGCATCAGCACGTAGAGCTGAAAACCCGGGTTCAAATCCCGGCGCCGGAGAGAATTTTTCTCCGTTCCATTACTCTTTCATCGTAAAATTGAAATGCTTTCTCAAGACATGCTGCGCAAAGTGATGGATGCCGTGCGAAACAGGGTACACGACTGCATAATTTATGGTGGCGCTCATCAAAGCTACACAGTGTTTAAGAAGTGAACAGAAATGGACATTTAGCAAATGCTTTAGTGTACAGATTATGTATATTTAATTGCAGCAATGTTAATTTCCTCAGATAATAATGTGAGTGCAGAAATCCAATATAGACTTCTCACAGCAAATAGATACTATCATGGACTCCAAAAACAGTTAACATCACATGATATCAGCCTCAACACTAAGTGCAAATTATATGGAGTAAAACGTTAATAAGCCCAGTCTTGCTTTATGGATCTGAAACCTGGGCAGTTGGCAGTGCCGACAATTGTGCTGTCGGTGACTCAGGAGAAGACGAGAGCGGACTGAGGAGGAAGGAATATGAACAGATAACGTAAGACAACACGTGCAATATTTGTACTGCAGTAAGCGGAAACATTAGGTCTCCTTCTGTTCAACTTAGCTTTAATTTCCATACGCATTGTTACTCATGTTTCCTGCACGAGTAATAACCTGGCTACTGGGATGCTTATCTGAGCGATGTTTATAATAATCAACAGCGATAGTCAAGAAGGTCACATTCTTTCTACTCGTCTTCTCCTGAGTAACGGACAGTAGGCTGAGTATATTTGAGAGAAAGTTGCTAAGGACGATATACGGACCAGTTAAATGAGGGCAGTTGGTTGAAAAGATATAACTGTGAATTATACCAACATTTTAAAGAACCAGATATTTGCAGAGAAATGAAAGCTACGAGAGTCTGGTGGCTGGGCCATATGTGTAAAAAGGATGAAAGTGATCCTCGCAAGGAATTGACTCTCACTATACATTTTGGCACCAAAAAAGTAGGGAGACATCAGCTAAGATGACTGGATGAAGTGGAGAAGGATGTAATAGCAGCAGGTGTTAGAGGATGGAAAACAAAGGTGTTAGATCCAAGGACATGGAAAACCATCGTTGTGGCGGTCAAGGCTGGAACCCGGCTGTAGAACCAAAGAAGAAGAAGAATGTTAATTCAATAATATATGAAATATATCTCTTCCAAATGTGTCCGATTTTTATAGCTCACCGTGTATTTACTAGTCCTTCTAAAACACAGTGTATATATACGCATGCGGCCCACCCATGGGTTGCTATCCCCAGGTATGAAATCTCTCATTAGCGGAGTGTCTTCGGGGAATCAGACTTGTCGCAGTGATGCTGTTAATGTACAAGGATGAATAAACAGGACTATGGCGCTTTGACTTATTAGCGTACGTCATAGGGATTCGTACACAGGTAACCAAGTTAGTCAAGGTCATTAGAGCGCGGAGGTGCCACATTTGAATCCCGTTCAGGTCATAGTTACGCGTGTATGATTTACATACGGTTAGACCTGAACTGGGTGATATGCTCGTTGCATTTGAAGGAGCACGTTAAGATCAAAGGTTCGTACACTGAAATTATCTGTAATACTACACAGATATTAGCCATGTCTGCATGAGAAATTGGGACAAGGAAAGCTAAGGCAGAGAAGTAACCATTCACCATATGAAGCTACAACGGTCAAGTTTATATAATTTCGTACTTGAGAAAAAAACTTCAGGAAATTTGCACTTTTAGTAAGAAAAATTAACACTGAAATCTTCCTGTTACAGCTTACTAAAATTAGAGTCCTTCTCAACCGGTTATAAAAAGAAATATTAGTAGTTTGTATCAGAGAGATAGACGCAAGTTTTATTCCTGAATGTGTCTCTTACAGAATTGTTGCTGTTATGATAAACGCCTTTTAATGTCGATTTCAAGCACAATAGACGCAGAAACACTGCACTCGCTCGCGCAGTGAGCGTCTTGTCCGTTCTGACCTCGATTTAAGACGTACTTTATACACTATAAAACTTTGAGCATTGCTTTTAGACACACAAGTCGATTCATATCGATGTCCTCTATTATCCTGATGTCATTTCATCTACTTCATCTTGGATTTTTGAGCGCCAATCTTCGACAATTTGTAATTATTTCGCTGAATTTCACTTTATGAGCGCACCATTCGCTTATTTTAAATCTTACTTTACAGAACTCTTCATTCCCTCTCAAATGACGTCTCAATCATCGAAATACGTTCATTCAGTATGAATACAAGAAAATAAAGTGCTCTAATACAATAAAATGGGTATTAATTGACTTACTAAAATTCCATTTCACTCATGTTAGCTTCACTAAAACGTCTGAATGGAACCGCCATTTTCATTTAACTGTTTATGCGGGAAACAAATGACGATCGCAATGCATGTTTTATAGTACCGTAAAGAATTAGCAGTTTAAAATGTTGGCAAACAAAGAAACAAATGGTAGGGAGGTGATAAAAGAAGATTTTTAGTGGGTTATTTTACGACGCTGTATCAACATCTAGGTTATTTAGCGTCTGAATGAAATGAAGGTGATAATGCCGGTGAAATGAGTCCGAGGTCCAGCATCGAAATTTACTCAGCATTTCCTCGTGTTGGACAAAACTTCAACCAGGTAACTTGCCCCGACCGGGATTCGAACCCGGGCCACCTGGTTTCGCGGCCAGACGCGCTGACCGTTACTCCACACGTGTGGACGATAAAAGAAGAAGAAAGTATGTAAAGATTAGAAGAAATAAAGTACTCTAATACAATAAAATAGGTATTAATTGACTTACTAAAATTCTATTACACTAATGTTACCACACCAAAACGTCTGAACGGAGCCGCCATTTCAGTCGGCTATCTATGCGGGAAAAAATGACAATCGCAAAGTACGTTTTCAACAAATTCTGAATGGTTGAACAAATAAATAAATATGTAAGTGAACAGATAAATATATAAATGAATGAATATGTATAGAAATATATATATATATATATATATATATATATATATATATATAAAGGAATGAATATATATGAGTGAATAAATTATTGAATTAATATGGAAACAATTAATGAACGAATAAATGAATTAATTAATAAACAATAAATCAATATCCACTGAATTTAACAAGTCACCTTCGCGAAGTAGGCCTACTTTTGGAATCTAAGCCGTTACACGTTACATTATATTAATGGATTCATAACATTCAAGTTTTATGATGCCTACAGCCCACATCAACACTAATTATTATGAATATTAGAAAAAAGAGGACGAGTCTGCATCTACATGAACGTTACTTAGCGAAACAATAAACCGAAATCTGTAAATCCAGTCTCTATGGAGAGAAAGAGAGAGAGACAAAACAATGCATGGCAACAATAGCAATGCCGTTGCTGTGTTACATGCCTTTCGAATCAAGAAATCAAAATGTTTAGACACGCAAAATTTATACTAAAAAATATACGCTTAAGCCCTGGAATAAAAGACAAAATTAAATTCGAAAGGCTCATAAAACCGATTGCAACAACAGTAGGTGTAACCACCCTAGTAGGTACTGGGTATGGGTTGCACAAACTCTTGAACACCAAAGAGGAAACTAACCAGAGGAACCTGAACATCACGGACGTGTCGAGTAGCCAGGCACTGATTGGCAGAATGTACTCCTCCTGCCACTGGCTGAGGGACCACAGGCCGACAGAAGAGGACCAGCACCTCGAGGACTGTGGTTCCGAGGAAATAATAAGAGTAATCGATTACACTGACTACTACAAGGACAAGGGCAAGGGCAAGGGCAAAACAACTAAGCCGACAAAGAAGGCCCAGCCACAAGCAGCACCTCCGAAGGAGAAGAGACCAGAGGGCCACCAACATCGCCCTCAAAGGGAAACTCACGCGACTTTCACGGTGGAGGAGGGAGGGCCATTAATAAAGGTTCGCCCCGAAGACCAGGGGCAAGGAAAGAAAAAAGGGGATAAACAACCCCCCTCGCCCCCTCCCCCACCTCCTAAAAAGTAAAGGTATGTACTTACGCATTCAACTTATATAATAGTGGACTTCTGTCTCCATTTCATAGCAGTTCTGTACTCTGTTACTAGACCTGTGGCTCCCAGCCTTTTGAGTGTCAGAGGCATCAAAGTTTCAGATTTCATTTTGACTGACCGCCTAAAATGTTTCGTATAATTTAGGCCCTAAAACATGTTCTACTCATATTTTTGCATAATTTAGTGAAATAAGCATCCTTAGGGCCGATTGTATAAACCATTTAATCTTAGATCAGAGGTTAAATTGATCCTTGTTTCAGCTGAACTTGGAATTTTGTGTTGTATAAAGTCTAATCTGAGGTTAATTTGTCTCAAAATAAAGTCAACTTTGACTGAAGAAATTTCTCCGATTAAGTTACACTATCCAAGTTCAGTTTTTTCTTTTCTGTTTGAAATATACGATTAACAGATTGTGCAAATAAAATATCCATTATTATTAATATTAATAGATATGTTAGGTACATTTATATATATATATATATATATATATATATATTTCTTTCAATTTCTTGCCTTAATACACAAACATTCTTATATTTTATAAGGCTCTATCGTGTTCAGCAGTATCAAATAACATAACCTATAATTATATTATGTTTATAACAACCATTAATTATTAATGGATACGATAGGTACATTCATAAATGTCCAATTAACTATATTACTAAACGGAAATTGTCGTTTTATAAAGCTTTATTATGTTTAGCAGTATCAAACACTATAATATGATAACAACTTAGAGAACAGTCTTCTTATTGTCCGCCATTATTTACATTGCACAAAAAAAACCAGTGTCTCCAACAGAGTGTTATACGGAAAGTCGCCAAAAAGTAGTTGTAAAGTCGCTAGATTTCTCAATATCAACAAAGAAAGATTACATTTTGTCAGTATGGGGTGCTAAAATGGTCACTAAATCCCTATTTAAGCAATATAAAAGTTAAAAGAAATTGTTGTTGAAAAAGAGTTAAAGTCGCTAGATTGGCAACACTGAACAAACCTGTATAACATGGTCCGCGCATCACGTATTTCACCTGTTTATGCGATGTTGCCAAATCCTTTTCACGTGTTCTTAGATTGCATTTGAACCAAGGTAATGTGATCGCAGAAACGTTTTATACTATAGAAGAAGTGTCTGAACTCCGTTCACTTTTCGATTTTCGATCAAAGTTGATCTTTAGTCAGGGAGTTTTATACAATCGGGCCTTAACCTATATATGCCCAGAATAATTTTTTGTTTTCAAATTTAATACAATTGAATTCCTGAGTGCATTAACATTTACGAACGTAGAATTTTCAGAATTTTTTGTTATCGCATTTCTAGTTCCTGAGATATGATGTGTTGCGAAAACGCATCACCGGGCACGTAGGGTATCAATTATTACTCACATTGTGTTTTTAATATTATGAATTAATAATTAAACAAGACGACATATTTTGACCTAATCTATTTTATTACCATGTACAGAATGTATTTTACATGATCTGAGACATTATTTCTGAAAATTAAATTCTTGAAAATATTTAACACTGGAAGCAACAAGATAAAAAGTTTTCATTTTATCTAATTATTTCTGAAAAAAAAAATTCTTGGAAATATTTAACATTGAAAGCAACAACTTGAAAAATTAACATTTTACATCATTAGAGATATTATTTTTGAAAATTAAATTTTTTGCGAGCAACACCTTGAAAAGTTTATATTATTTACATCGTTAGAAACGTTATTCCTGAAAATCAAATTCTTGGAAGCATTGATCATGGAAAGCAACGTCACATTTTAGACATCGTTTAGTTGTCTGAGATTTACAAACAGCACACCTTGTTTTCTTTTGCTGAGTGACTATAATATGGCTCCTTTCATCAAATCGAACACTTGGTGCCAATCTGCTGCTGACAGTAGCCACAGTTAGACTAGGTCTTGAATTCGATGTTCCATATTGTCTCTGATAGCCCATTGCGATACTTCTACGAAATGACAGAAGATCCATGTCTTACATATGACTGACTCTATAGAGAAGTGACACTGACATCTAACCCACAAAAAGAAAGATCACCACCACTTTTTGGGACGTATATTTTTTCGATAGGTATTCACATTTTGATCCATGAGACCAGTTCCATCCATATTTATATTGTAATTTGTGATGGCTGCTGGTTAAGAAATTGTCACATTCTTTTTCTGAGAGCTGAAATATCTTTGTACGTTACTCACTGGCAGTACACTGTCACAGTTTGACACAACAGTCACGACAGAATTGTCATTCCAGCGACATATCAGTAATTTAGAACCTTCATCGTACTTCATATCAAAGGAACCTCTCTGTTTTCTTCATATCAGCCAGATTTGTTAGTGGACACTTCTGTCCCTGCAAGGCCCATACCTATTTCTGTGTATCTATCTATAACGTTCAGTGCATTTCACTAAATGAGGAAAGTGAAAATTATGCATACAGTAGGCAACACTGTGAGAGAATAAATCCAGTATTGACGAGGCTATGATACTTTATTTTGGAAGACATGGACTAAAACAATTTATGCGAGGAAAGCCAATTAGGTTTGGCTACAAAGTTCACTTTCTCACATAAGTTCATCTAGAAAGGGTCTCACCTTAGACAACCTCTCGCTCTTGTCAAGTTGTGTGTTGCCATTTAGATGAAGGTTTCTCATTATTTCATCAAATCTATTGCGTCTCATAGCTCTGACTATTGATTCATTTCTTGTGTCACTTCTCTCTTCCCAGTATATTCGATAGCGTGGGACTTTAGTATATCCACTTACAAAAAGAATCCCAAGGAATGTTTTGAAATCATTTGGGGAAAAACTAAATTTATCCCTGCCTTTCTGCACCGCATACGCAACACTTTGGTTTACAATATCAAGTACAATATTTTCATGGAAAAATAATTGAAAAATATCAATTGGCAATAAGTTCTTTTCGTGTTGGAATTCAACTCACAATTTTCAATTTCCTCATTTACTTTTCTTTTCAGTTAACAGTAACTTGGTAAGTCACTCTTTTTCCATTTTCTTACAATAGTCCCTTTATCTCCTGACAGGCTCTGATATTTCACGTATTCCTGCATCTTCTGTCAGCTATTCATTCTGTGCCTGTTTTTATATTATTGTATATTTTTCCATATGCTGAGGACCACTATCCCTTCAGCCCTCAGTTGATGACAATTTAGATAATTTATGTTTCCGTCGAAGTCCTCGTCAGCACTGTCTTCATCGATATCACTTCTAGCTTCCGGTGGAGATATGAAAACATCTATAAAATCTGCCTGAATTTTTCGTTCTCTTCCATGATTGTCATTATTTCATGTACACTCCGGCCCCTTGAATATAAAACGTGAACAGAATAACTATTTCATGCGAAAAATCGAATTCCATAAGTAAATATATATAATTATTTCACTAATCTCAGAAAGAGAGTTTTGATATTCCATGTGCCCGGTGTTGCAAAAATGCAACACCAACATTCAGGCATACATTACAGAAGTAACGTTTCATGCAATGTCCAGCTACGTTTACAAGAAGTATCCTAGGAGTCTTTAGATTGTAATATATACAAGAAAAGGTACAATAAAATTATAAAAATAAACAAAAATGTCATTCCTTTATGACAGTCTGCAGATATTTCAACACTTGTAATAATCACTTCTTTTCTTCTCAAGTATTGCGCCATCAATGAATCAGTTACCAAATATTTTCAATAAACCAGGTCTACCAACATCATTGTAACAGATAATAAGTGCCATAAACTTAACAAATACTAAAAACCATATTTCACACACGTTTAATAGCAAAGAAGTAAAATGTTGCGAAAACGCTCTGTAGCGAAATTAAATTTAAGTTTTAGCTTTTAAATATGAACTGAAATTGTATAGGTAAATACAAATTAAATTAGTTTTATATTTACCATAAGGTTTTAATGTCATGGTTGTTATCGCATTACAACTATCGGTTCTAGGGTTCCTAACCCTCCCGTATTTCCCGGGATCTCCTGTATTTGCCCCTAATTTTTAACGGTTTCCCGTCTCCCGTATTTCTCTTCTCTTCGAGCATTTTTCTCCGTCAGTTTTGCAAAATGTTCGAATATAATCATTATTCTAAACATTTAATTTTACTATGAATGATGATTGTTTATATGATGAATTTCGTTGTTCAAGAGATGCATAAAATGTGCAGTCTTTTTAGACGGTAATGCTTGCCAAAAATTGGGGTTTAGTGCCACCAGTTTAAAATCAAACAATATGAGATTATAAATTTAGAAAACAGGCTAGTTTTGTTCTAAGCATACCAAATAGTAATGCTCTTACAAGAAGGGGGTTTTATCTCATGAACAGTAACACTGAATAACAAATTTTAACTTTTTTGTTTTGCTCCGAAATAAAAATAGGTAAATATTACTAATATCTGTGCCCTAAATGTGAATTTAAAATTGAAATTGTCCCATCACGTACCATTTTCAGGGGAAAGTAAATTGAATTTTTTATGAAAAAACTCCTTTTTTAATTTTTCACTGCTACTGATGAAACTACAACACAATAGGGATTCAAAATGACTCATAATACTTTTAAAATATGTACTGGATACAAAAATGATGTTACATAGTTTAAAACACAAAACACACAACAACAATAAAAATATTTCACACGTATAATGAGAAGAATCTCAGAATTTGAACTTAACCTTTGAAAGGATTTTCTGGATGACTTTCGTTTATAACTAGACCTGGGACTGTCTTTTACAAGGAACCAACAATAGTCTGCAAACATGCTGGATGATGAGGTTCTTCCTTTATATCGCCCTTCCATTTCAGATATGTCTTGATGAAATCTTTCCCCATGCTCGTCGCTTTCCACTCCAAGGTTAGGAGGAAAGAAATCCAAATGAGAATTTAAAAGTGTATTTTGAGAGAAATCTTACACCCCATTTTTTCATATGCACTTAACATGGTTTCCACAAGTTCGACAAGCTTATAGTTCTCTGCCCTAGAATTTCCAAGTAAATTTAAGCAAACATCTTTGAAATCGTGCCATGTCATTATTTTCTATAATGGCAAGTTTTTCCTGAAACAAATAGTCAGCCAAAACTTTGTGAATTTGTGGACCGATGAAAATGCCCTCTTTCAATTCCCTTCAGGGTCATTCCATGTGACTCATGTTACACTTGGAGCTATTTTATTATAAACCAAATCACTGTAAATCATACATGAATGTTTAAAGAACCACACTTTTTAGCAGAATGTTCTCCCATAAGGAGTCAGGCTTATGGTATAATAGAACATACAAAAAATTGAGATTCACGTTTATAGTAATTTTTTTAAATGTCGTGACTCATGTTACATCAAAAAGGACACACAAACTAGAAGTATTTACATTTTGCATAAACTCTGTTCTTCTATAAGTGCCTAGAACCTGAAATTGTTATATATTGCAATGTGAACACCAATGTAAAATATCACACAAACAGATCAAAGAAACACAAGACAGTAATTGTTTTATTGCAATAAATTTGCGTGACTCAAGTTACAGACAAACGTGACTCGTGTTACGTTTGTGCCATCAGCTTGAAACAAACACATCTAACTATTCAAATTTGTAATGTCTGCGTGCATTAACAAGTGTAGGCATATTTATTTTCTGTACAAGTTGTGAAATGGAGTACTAGATCTCATCTGGTGGGGAAGGTCACTTTCAATTGCAACCAGCTCGTTCCATTATGCTAACTTTAAACTCTCCATTTTTCAGTGCCTTTATTTCACCTGGATATAACTGTCCATCATACTGTGCATAGTACCAGTCACCAGCTTTTATGGAAGCATGTCAAAATTCATTTAGACCTTGTTCATCAGTAAGAATCGAGGTAGTGAATGTCTCTTTGTTTGCTCGAATACAATGCACTTGAGAAATACCTTCCACAGTTTTGACACTTTTTATAATTACTTTTGTATTTAGTTCATTATTTCGATGTACTTCTTCATTGGATGAAACAGATTGCACTTTGACATTAGAGTCTTCACTGCTGTTATAGGCCTGTGCAAAATCATCAACACAGGTGACTTGCCGTTTCCTCTGCATTACTGCATTCCAAACTTTCCTCTTCACAGCACCAACATGGACCTTTGTTATGAGATGTGGAGAAAAGTTCCATATCATGGTAGAATTATATCTGCGACACAAGGTAGGGATAGCAACAGCTATGTACAGCTGTCAAAAGAAAAAGTGGCCGCTCTCCTGAAACAAACTTCCCTTCGGGTATCTTCGCTACAATTCGGAGACAGGCGATGATACATGTTGTTGGACCACATTGCCTGATATCTACAGTTATAATTGAAGTATTCTGTGTGTTGTTCGATAGCGTAATGGTAGCGTTCAGGCCTCTTATTCATGAGGTCCTGCGTTCGACTACAACCTCGTGCTTTTTATGTTCTTTTTTGTTCTGTTTTTGAGAGAGACAAACTATACATAATGGCTCCTTTCTCTTTTACGATTATTTTAGTAATTAACATCAGGTTCATTAATATATTATGCCACGACTTTATCATTATGATATTGTGGCTGCTAATGGAAAGAAAAAAGATTTTATTCTCAATAAAAATATCTTTCGTGGCATAAACAAAACAAATTTACTGGCGTCGGCCTTAAAACATTCAAACAATTAAGCGTTCAAAAAACAAAACAAAAGCCACAATTCAATATTTAGTCTATCTTCCTCTTATCTCGATCATCTTGCAGTCGAGTGGGCATGGAATTGACTAGTCTTTGCAAATAGCGACTGTTCTTAGACACGATATTCCAGGCATTCTGAACATACACACATAAATGTTCTGTCCATGGGCAGGTCTTTCATTGCAAACACAGCAATCTCCAATCTTTCCTATTTTCTGCCTTCCTCTTAGTCTCCGCATATGATCCACATATCCTAATGTCGTCTATTATTCTTTTCAACCAGAGACCCAACCAATTCCTTTTTCTCTTTCTATTCAGTTTCAGCATAATTCTTTCTTCACTCACTTTTTCAAACACAATTTTATTTCTTATTCTGTCTGTCCACTTCACACGCACCGTTCTTCTCCACATCCACATTTCAAATGCTTCAATTCGTTTCTCTTCATTTCGTCGTAATGTCCATGTTCCTTCCCCATACAATGCCACACTCCACACAAAGCACTTCATTAGTCTCTTCCTTAGTTCTTTTTCCAGAGGTCCGCAGAAGATCCTTCTTCTTCTATTAAAAGCTTCCTTTGTTCATGTTTGCAGTTTTCTTGGGAAGGATAGGCCTAAATGCGGTAACATCCCGTTGCTTTCCGCACTCCACTATCTCTTTCGCATCTTATTAAATTCCAGGGGGCCCAAGCGTGGAGATGAGGAGAGGGGATTTGACTAATTGGGCCCTCCGGACTTCACCGAAAGTCACGGCAAGGGTTAAATATTAATTATATCAGGATGTTTGACCCGATCAGAGACCGAGAAATCTCAATTAACGTTTGCCCTCTGCATCCTGGAGTAGCTTCTCGAATCATCAGAAAATCTTAGAGTGTGATTGGGCCAATTTTTCTGAAAATGTTTCCACACTTTTGCCCCCGTAGCTCAGCGGACGAACGTCGGAATTTAGATGTAAATGTCTCAGGTTCAATTCCGCATTACTCCTTTTTATTTTATTGTGGTTCAAGATAGTATGATGTAATAATACAAAAATAAAAACTAATACCAGTATTATGCAACTGGATTTTTCCAAACCTAATATTAAATTTATGCTATTTATATCGCTAAAGAACGATTACAATATAAATAACTTGAATATTATTTATACAGTATCACTAAAGAACGATATCAGAATATAAATGATAAATATCTGTTTGTTTAATTAATATAAAATATTATATAATACGTATTTAATTATCTAAATAAAATAACATATTTTACAAAGAAAGATGGTTATTTGTGTTATAATAATTACTTACATAAAATACAGATTATTTATATTGCGAAAGAACAATAACAATATAAATAACTTGAATATTATTTTATAATGCTAATGAAGGAAAACAAAATATAAATGATAACTTGAATATTATTTATATCATAAAGAACGATAACAATATAAAAAAACTTGAATATTATTCATATCGGAATTTCACAGATTTATTACAGATGTATTTAAGAAATTGTAGAAGAATAGTAATTAGTAACATTGTCCTATTTATTCTTCCTGGAACCAAATTTGTAACTTTTAAAAGTGTGGTTACTATGTTGAAGTGTATGTGTTGCAACGGATGCTTGACTTATTATGTATGTGAGTCAGTTATGGGATGCTTGATGTCGTCGTAATGTCGTAATTGTACTTTGATTGTGTTTTTATGACTATTGTGTATTAATTTATGATGTATGGTACAGAAAGCTGCATATTTTTGTTACAGAAGTGTTACGTATGTGTGTTGTTAATGTTTTTGTATGTTTAAAATTGATAACTGATATTTGTTTTGCAATCGAAATGTCTAATTTACGGATAGTTTATTTTTTGTTTACATCGCGTAAGCTAATTTAATTTTCTTTTCCAATTCCCTTTATGTTTATCTTTTTTGTGTATAAAACTATAGCCCTAACATACATATGTAAAATAGGACTAACCCCCATTAGAGAGACAATAATAATAATTATTATTCATATCGTTATAAAACGATAACAGAATACAAATGATGACTTGAATTTTATTCATATCTCTAAAGAACGATAACAAAATATAAATAACGAGATATCCATAAAGAACGATAACTGGATATAAATGATAATTTGAATATCATTTACATCGCTAAAGAACGATTAAAAAATAAAATGAAAAGTTCAAAAAGGCCCGAACCCACAACCTTTGAATCATTAAACAAGCACTCTACCGCTGATCTACGAGGCGCAGATATAGAACACTTTCATAGTTCCGGAACTGCTTGTACAAGCACATGCATCGTGTAACATCACCGCGACCCGAAGTGGACTTTGAAAATATTCGCTGTTCACGAGTGCGGCCACTTTTTTTTTTTTTTACAACTATACCTGTTCTTAAACTGCGACCTGTTCATATTAATTATTAATTATTTAAACTTGAATAGTTTATATTATTAGAGCGTAATATTAAAGATGTTAATGAGATTTATATAATCTTTAAGTATAATATTTATCAAAGTTTTCTTAACTCCAGTCCATATTCAACCAGAATGATATTTTCTATTTGCATATTCCATTCTACGATCAATTCCAAATAAATTGACCTTCTGACCATATGAATATCTGACTGGTAGTTGCAGGTAGAATATCAGTGTATGCTATTACCCTCTCAGATTGTCAGAAGCCAGCACAAATGAGTGCAGCTTTCCAGGGTGTCATACTACAGAAGTAAATAATCTGACCTGTGACTGCTGCAATTGGGCACTTTGAATTTCATCTTGTGCCACATAAGTAAAATTTTCGGCAAAGTCCACTTGGCTTGGCATCTGAAAAAAGACTTATCAACATCTTCCCGAACATTTCTGTAACACTGTGCTCGGTGTCTTTTGATGTAACAGTGTCCTATAAATTGAGAAATTATACTACAAATATATTCAACAAGCTATGTAGTACAACCTTCTTCCAGAACTTTATGAATTCGTTCAGATTGATCACTCTTCCACATGAACCTTGTCACATCCTGTTCCTCTATACCTCCTATAAAATTCAGAAATATTTCCATATTTATTGAACCAGCAATTTCTGGTGACGTCACTGCATACGATACTCTCTGGAAATTTGATATTGCATTTTGGAATGTCCGGTTAATTTTATGGAGTCCTTCCAACACCAGAGCAAAATTTTGGTGGTATTTGCATAGGCACACGTTGTGTGGAAGTTTACTGCTTAGTAACATGTGTGATGGTCGCAGCTCTGTAAATTTACTTTTTCCAACAGGCAAGTCTGGATTTTATTCCTTGATCTGTTGGAATGCTTCTGACATAGAGCATATCATGCATCGCACTTGTGTGTTTGTTTTATTGCCCTCACCATCACGAATTGCATCTCTCTGTCCCGCAGACATCATTTTTACATCATCTTGATACTTGACTCACGTTACACTCTACAATTCTACATATACCGTGACTCGAGTTACAATTTTTGATTACTTAGAATATTACATTAGGGAAATAGAGTTTAATTAGTTTTATCTTGTTAAGACATCGCCATGGAAAGAAATAAACAAAGTACTTTTAAAAGGAAGTGCCATTTAGAACAAATAATATAAAATATTCATGTTTCCGTGACTCTTGTTACAACAGTGAATATGTTTTAAAAACCAATCTTAAAAATGTAACAATGAATAAACATTTACGTTTTTATATAATAAAGATAGTCACCAGTAATAGTCCTTTTATATAAGGTTTATTAATTTGTTCTAAATTTATTCACTTTAGTTGTATAAGCCCGTGAAAATCATGAATTTTTGTTAATTTATCCACGCTTATTTTCAATCAAATTCATGACCTTATAAAATCGAGATTCGCAATATATATTGACATTTATTTATTATTTGCGATATTTTGAAGTTTCGCCAACCTTACAATAGCAAAATTATGCACAAATTTTAATTTTTAGTGTCATGTCACAATTTTCATGGAATGACCCTTCACTCAAACTGGGAAACGTTTCTTTTAATTACTGAAAACAACATCCTTGTTTCTTCATTGCGTAGACCTCACTTTGAACTGTTATGAAATTTACTGAATAGAAGGGACCAATACGCATTATGGATTGAGCCCAAATTTATTTGATTCGTTAAATTTGGACTCAATCGATAATGCGTAACGATCCGAGTGTTTTAAGCTCACGTACGTTATCGTAGCTCCATTAGATCTCGAGATATTTCAGTTTGAGTAAAAGGTGAACAGATTTTCCAATTGAAGGGTGCTTTAAAAAAAGAACCCTTGTCCAAAAGAATGAAAATTTGAAATATGAAGCATGTTGTGCGCTTATTATCACGGCCATCTAATCAGTTAAATGTTAGTGGAAAAAAAACACCACAGTCCTATGTTATAGGAGTGGAAATTTTCAGTGTGAAAACAGCCATTGCAGGACGATGGTAGCATTTACAAAAATCCCATCATATCATCTTGAAACATTTCTCCATCCAATTTTAAACTGCAGTAGACTGGCAGTATTGCTTTTTATATACGCGACAGAAGCCACCCAGAGAAAAATACTTTAGCATGTGAATTGTTGTATTATTATGTAGTCATCTTTAGGTGCAGAAGTAAGCACATGGAAGAAACGTAAGCAACTAAAGGAAAAGAAACAGGATATGACAAAAAAAAGAAGATAAAAGGAGAGGCATAGGCCTACTTCAGTAACAACAGATTATTTTATCTTAAAAAAAAAACCTTTGTCTATAGCTACTTCCATTTATACATGTATTTCCATGAGACAATTTAAGTTACGCTGAATTTCATACTTAAAGTGTCAACAACACCTATGCCAGATAGTTTTCCGTTTCTCTTGAAAATTTATGTTTTTGGACTATGGTTGTTTTTCCAAAAAATGTTTTAATAAATAGATTATATTCAATGGCTGCATCCACCTAATTAGTGTTATTTACCTGACTTTAAACGAATGATTTTAGGACTTGAATTTAATACAAATTGTCATTATTTTCTTCACAGAACCGGCTACGACAACACCCGACTTTGACGATTAAGGTAAGTTGCATCCACATAATTAGTGTTACTTACCTGATTTTAACCGAATGATTTAATGACTTGAATTTATTACAGCTTCTGATTTATTTCTTTCACAGAACCGGATAAGACAGAAAATATACCCGATTAAGACACTTATGGTAAGTTCACATTTACCATTATTTATCTACTTATTTCTTGTGGCACATCCAGAAATATAGGGTTTGGGAAGGCTTTTATAATCATTGTCACAGAGCAATATTAAAGCGGTATTACTGGATGTGGATGTATCGAGAAGAACAGATAGCGTCACTGAATGTGATTGGCTGTTGGGAATGGTTAGGGCGAGTAGACACGCTCCAAATAAAATTTACAGAATTTCGAACATTATCCACAGATTGAGCTTTTTAAAATAAAATAGGTTATGTTGTAAAAACCCATTTACATACAGACCTGTTTAAAATGAAAATGGCGATTTTTTTCATATTTTTATAACTTCATTTTTATTTTATTTCATTATAAACAAATGTTATTGAATTTCTCCTGGATGTAGGCCTATGTATTATATTCTAATATATAATTTTCAATAACTAACAGAAATTATTTCAAATTTATATTCTAGTACATCGACAGTCATTGCTTGTAAATGTGTTTTCCTTACATACAAATGGCTTTTAAGGAACCCGGAGGTTCATTGCCGCCCTCACATAAGTCCCCCATCGGTCCCTATCCTGAGCAAGATTAATCAACTCTATCATCATATCCCACCTCCCTCAAATCTATTTTAATATTAACCTCCCATCTACGCCTCGGCTTCCCCAAAGGTATTCTTTCTTCCGGCCTCCCAATTAACACTCTATATGCATTTCTGGATTCGCCCATACGTACTACATGACTGCCCATCTCAAACGTCTGGATTTAATATTCCTAATTATGTCAGGTGAAGAATCCAATGCTTGCAGGTCTGTGTTGTGTAACTTCCTCCATTCTCCTGTAACTTCATCCCTTTTAGCCCCAAAAAGTTTCCTAAGAACCTTCATCTCAAACATCCTTAATCTCTGTTCCTCTCTCAAAGTGAGAGTCCAAGTTTCACAACCACACAGAACAACCGGTAATATAATTATTTTATAAATTCTAACTTTAAGATTTTTTGACAGCAGACTAGATGACAAAAGCTTCTCAAACGAATAATAAAAGGCATTTCGCATATTTATTCTGAGTTTAATTTCCTGAGTCATTTATATTTGTTACTGTTGCTCCAAGATATTTGAATTTTTCTACATCTTCGAGGGATAAATATCCAATTTCTATATTTTCATTTCTTACAATGTTCTGGTCACGAGACATAATCATATACTTAGTGTTTTCGGGATTTACTTCCAAACCTATCTCTTTACTTGCTTCAAGTAAAGTTTCCGTGTTTTCCCTAATCGTTTGTGGATGTTATCCTAACATATTCACGTCATTCGCATAGATGAGAAGCTGATGCAATCCGTTCAATTCCAAACCCTCTCCGTTATCGTGAACTTACCTAATGACATATTCTACAGCAAAGTTAAAAAAGGACATAGTGTATCTCCTTATTTTAGCCCGCAGTGAATTGGAAACGCATCAGACAGAAGCTGGCCTATACGTACTCTGCTGTAAGATTGACTGAGACAGATTTTTAATTAATCGAACTAGTTTCTTGGGAATACCAAATTCAATACGAATGTTATATAAATTTCTCCCTTAACAGAGTCATATGGCTTTTTAAAATTTATGAATATTTGATGTACTGTACCGTTATACTCCTATTTTATTTTTTCCTATATCTGTCGAATAGAAAAAATCTTATCAATTGTCGATCTATTAGGTAGGCTACGCCTAAAACTGCACTGATGATCCCCAATAATTTCATCTACATATGGATTTAATCTTATCAAAAGAATACAGGACAAAATTTTGTACTATGTCAACAAATGTGATATCCCTCGAAAGTTACTACAGGTAATCTTGTTACCCTTCTTAAATATAGGTATAACTATGGACTGCTCCCATTGTTCTGGTACAATTTTCTTTTCCGATATAGCAAGTACAAGCTTATAAATTCGTTAGATAATGCGCTTCCACTCTCTTTTATTAATTCTGCTGGAATTTGATCGATACCTGGAGACTTGTACTTTTTAAGATTATCTTTCGCAATTTCGACTTCGGAAAGTGTGGGGCGGTATAAGTGGTTCAGCAGTTTGTATTTGAATTTCGTCCCGATCATTTCTATTTGGCCAATATGTTTTCCACAATGTCAAAATTAAGAACTTTGACTTGTAATGGAAGAGAGGAAATTTCAATTTACTGAATAGCCTACGTTACTTTGTAGTGTCGTCAGTAACATATCCAAAGTTCATTAATTTTGGTCCACGTTTTCAACAAAATGGAGCAGGACTTTTGAACCATCCTATGTATTTTTAAAATAATGATTGTTTTATATTTTTACATTTTTTGTAAGTCTATAATCAATATACATAAATTGCTTACATTCCAAATGCTAAGTTCTTATTTAGGTCTACCATTCTCCATTTGTTTTTAGCGGCACACCCAGAAATGTGGTTTGGGTTAGGGAAACTGTTCATAATCAGTGTCACAGAGACAAATGAAAGTTGTAAAACTGAATCCTTAAGGAAAAGCGTTGATGGATAGACAAGTACAGACAGCGTCACTGAATGCAATTGGCTGGTGGGAATGGTTGGTACTACAAAGCAAGCTCGAAATAAGTCACAGAACATCGAACTTTATGGAAAGTTCAAGATCTCAAAATAAATACGTTGTAGAAGTCTATCCACATAGTAATCTATATAAAATTAAATGTAAAAAGCACACTTCTCAAAATGTTAAAAACCCTTCCACATCTTACTTCCTTTCTCGTTTTTGAGTTTCTTTTTATGTGGGTGGTTGAGCCCGCATAGTACATACTTGGGTGCACCATGTTTGTTTCTAAACATTTTCATTTTGTCAAATGTCGTTGTTACTATTACGCAAGATAAGCATGTTATCAGAGTACATAGCTCTACGTTAGTCCAACGCTAACTCTCACTTTATCTATTTCATAACAGACAACACATGGTCCACTGTCTTGCTTAACATTATTCTTTATTAAATGTTGTGACATTATATCATCTAATGTAGATATCTGAAAATTATAGCTAAGCGTTATGAGATCGCTGAGTTGACAAAGTTATCAGCACAATCAGAATAATATACCGTCGCTTAAGAACCAATACCGCGTAACTGACAAAATGTAAATTTTACAGGAGAAGGACAAAACCGAATAAAAACCATAAAAATAAGCAATAGTCTTAAAAAGTGGTGTATGGCTATGAAATAGCATAACTAATTTGTAACTAAGTGAAAATGGATGATCATGGCCGTAGACATTTGGCCATGTCACTTACGCGGTATTGGAACTCCGGCGTTGATCACATTTTGTTAGTTACGCGGTATTGTGAGGGAACTTTAGCAGCTTCAGGATACATGTTGACAAGCGTTTACTTCGCGTTAAAACTGCCTTCTGGAAATAGGGTAAGGTGGTACATTATGGATATAGGTACAATACGGATCAAGCTAAGATTAGCGTAATTTTCTACAAGACTATTGTTGGTAGACCTGTTTTGAGCAATGCGTCAAGGAGGAGGATCCTTGCTGTATTTATTGTGTGAGTTTCAGTACAGCTGTGCCTTTCATTGAAGCTCTACAATTTATTTTGCATAGGAAGGTAAATACTTGCACATGGAAAATATCCAATTTAAAAAACTGCACAGTATTTAAGTTCCTGGTGTAGCTTCAAACATGGCAGTATCATTTTCCTTTTTATACAGTCTTATGATGCCATGAAATAGACGACTGTAGGTGCAAGTGCTGTCACCTATTGTTGCATTGCAACAATGAATGATCCCCATACATTTGACATTACTAAAGTACAATATGGATCATTAGTCTAGGTACAATATGGATCAGTGGTCTAGCTACAATATGGATATAGCCTAGTAGTACAAATGGGATCGGGAGAAGTTAGACGATTATTTTTTGTTGTAATTATTTTTATATATAATCCTATGCGTATATTTTATATATTGCAATTTTTTTCCGTTCTGTTGTTGATTTTTTCTTACATGTTCATGGGTAGATGTCAAGGGTAAAAACAGAACCTAAATGCAGACGAAAGTGGAAGCCATCGGTGATGAACACTGCAATTAAGAGCGTCAAGGAAGGGTATTTGTTTATACGTGAGGCTTTCGAGTTACTTTTACTGCACTCCATAGTAAACTGAAGCTTGAAGAGCAGAGAGCTACTGGGTGAAAGCTTCGTTTAGGAGACGCAATAGTCTTGGTTTAACACCTCTTCAGGTGAGGCAAGCCGCATTTAACTTTGCAGAAGGAAGTCAGGTGAAACACCCATGGAATACGGAGAACACAGTTGCACGGATTGATTGGTTTCTCGCATTTCTAACGAGGCATTCAAATTCGAGTGTAATGGAACCCGAGTGTCTGTCACGTGCCAGAGCTCAAGGATTAAATAGGCAATCAGTTGCGCATTTTTTCGGCAACTTGAAAGAAGTTACGGACCAATTTGAATTGTGTGACAAGCCTTATAATGTGTCCTTTATGGATGAGTGTGGTTTTCCACTTAATAACAGGCCTTCTAAGATAGAATATCAAAAGGGGAAATGAAAAGTTGTTGCTATTACCAATGCAGAAAGAGAGGAAAATGTAACCATCGTTGGATGTTGTAACACATCCGGTGGATTCATCCCTCCAATAGTCATTTTTGAAAGTGTTAGAAAACACCCAGAATTTCAGGACAGCTTGCCTCCAGGCTCGATAGTGGCAATGAGCGAGTCAGGGTACATAAATGAAAATCTCTTCTTGGCATGGTTGAATCACTTCAATATATACAAAACCCCAGGCAGAGTCTTGATAGTTCTGGACAATCATTCAAGCCATGTGAGTTTGAAAGCCTTGGAATATTTTCAGATGAATGAGATGAATTTTTAGGGTTACCACCACATAGCACTCATGTCTTACAACCATTACACAGAACATTGTTTAAGTCACTGAAGACCAAATACCATAAGAATGCAATTGAATGGATTCATCCAAATGAAAATCTGTCGAAGGAAAGATTCTGTCCCATATTCAACATGGCTTTGAACACACGGATTCCGTAGGTGCAACTGTTAAAAAGTTTTCAATGTACTGGGATATTCCCATTCAACGATGACATTGTTCCGGAGAAAAAATTTGAACGTGCAGTCACGTCTATATAATCAAATAATGATGCCGAAAATAAAGCTGGTCATGCAACCGCTAGCACTAGTAGGCCCTAAACCTCTAGAGAGCCCTCAAGCAGACACACAAATGCGACCAAGCCTATATTTTTATAAACTAGATCATCCACCAAAACTAGTGGCAACTTCTCAAGTCATAAAAGTTGTTTTTCGTCACCAGAGGATACAATAAAACATTTGTTGCCTTTTCTACCTAAAAAGGAGTCGTGCCGAAAACGGAAACTGCAGACCTCTGGCCACCTTCCTTCCCCACAAAACATTGACACCATTCGTATTAAGATATGTGGCAATGAAACCACAAATAAAACCAAAATCAATGGTGAGAAGCCCAACAGTGCTAAAAGGAAGTGTGTTGGTGTTATCAAGGAATCACCAAAAAGAAAAGATATGTGTTGATTCTGTTTTCTGAATTATTACTGTCCGCAATCCATAAGGAAAGGAGACTGGATTTGTTGTCAAGGGTGCCAAATGTGGTATCATGAAATCTGTGTAGGTGGAAAAGGTAAAAAAAGTTTATTTGTGGCAAATGCCAGTGATTCTATACGTACTATGTAGCGATCCGAATTGTACCAACTGAGGTACATTATGGATCATTTTTTGTTAAATATAATTTATTTTTCAGTGCTTAACTTAAGTGAAGTAATTTTGTTTAAACACTTGTATCATATCAGAAAATGTCCAAAGATTATATAAACATAAAATCATAATGCACAGACGTGTATGTTGGTTGGAACAATAAAATCTGTCTTTAGTGATCCATAATGTACCACCTTACCCTATTATTCGTGCTCTTGTATGTGTCAATGTGTTATCTGAATTGTTGTCCTACCATCTGACTTGAGGTCAAGGTCGGCAGGCTGTAGCTTGAATCAGCACTAGATTACGTTCCAGACAATGATTGCTATATTCTTAGTCAATCAAATACGGAAGCTATGGGAAAGGAAAAAGAAGACACAGTTCAATGTTTATTGTTATAATAATAATAATAATAATAATAATAATAATAATAATAATAATAATAATAATAATAATAATCTGATGCCAAGTACTTTATTTTCACACCACGTATTTGAATAGATAAGTAGAATTGTTACTAAAACGTTGCTGACAAATATAATTTTATAATAAAATAGTGAATAATAATAATAATAATAATAATAATAATAATATTATTATTATTATTATTATTATTATTATTATTATTGACAATGGACTTTACTGACTTCCGAATAATGAAAAGAAAATCATATAAAAATATAATAATGATGATAATTTTTCAGCCACAATATTCGCTAAACACAATAAAGAAATAATTATAGGCCTATACTGAAATCACAAAAAGTAATCCTTGAGTAACCCTAGTGTGGAATACTATCATAAAAACTATGGCACAATCGGTTCTATATACAATAATGTGACGGTAATTTTTCTGTGCTTTTGCACGAGAACATGACTTTTTTTTTTTACTGAAGGGACGCCTTCAGTACTATTAGCTAATCAATATTGCACAGTTCATTCTTTAATTCCCAATGTACACAGAAACATCTTTTTGCAAACTTGAATTTTTTTCTCATTAACTTTTAGGTTGTAGACAAATGTTCTCTTTCTTTTTGATTCAGAATTTGTACTGCCAGATCTTTTCGTAGGAGTGAAATCCACAAGATTTGATACGTAAACGGTCCTCTGTTCCCAAGTCATAGTTTTCAAGAATGCCTGAAAGATGTGTCTTCTCTCATTTGAAATTAAATTACAGCCCCTTACTTTCGAATTTTGGCACATTTTATAACTACACTCTGGCCCCAAATTCCTTGCATCTATTTCCGTGTCATGTGTCACTTTGCCGTCTTTCGATCTCTTGTAGCTAAGATAAGCTTCCTCTTCCATTCTAAGTTTTCTATTTTTCATTTTCTTCCACTTACCCTTTTGTGGCTTTGAACTTCCTTTTCTTTTCTGTCAAATTTCCATGAAACGCTTGTAGATTCTTCTCTTTACCTTTTTCTGATGAATGTAAAGATGTAGAATAAGTAGCACTCACAAATTCTTCGGGATCGTCTACATCTGAAGAGGCATCCGAAATTAGGTATAGATCCTTCATTGGCATGGTATTCTTTTCAGTTTCTGTCCTATCCTATTTATAGCTGTATTATTTTAATAGTGTTGCTTTAAATCATACCAGACTGCATAATACGATCATAACCTTACCGGTAACATTGGACGGACAATGCCTGATCTGCAGCAGCCCATTTTCAGAAGGATGGTTTTCTTTAGCATTTGAATTATCAGGCAGTACACCTACGAATAAGATGAAATTACTAGTGTTTATAAATGTGATATAAATGGATTAAAAACATGTGTAGTAAACATTATCATCAATTTAGATCTTCCTTCTACCGGAGGAAATGGAAGGAACCAAGCCCTGCACCACTGAATGTAGCGCAAATTATTTTAGCGGGCCATTCATGATTATTTATATTACTTAAATTAAGTTTGCTGTTATGATTCCGTAACTGAATAAAAATAAACGTTTAATAACTGTGATACTTCTTATGCCATACCTTTGTTAATGTTCACAGAAGTTTCTCCGTCTTGAATGCAGAACATAGAACACATAGGATTTCGTTCTCGCTAAACTGACCGTCGTCTGTTTCATTGTCCATTTCTTTTCTTGTATCTGTAGGCCTATATAATAATAAAATATTAAATGTACTATATTTCAGTGAATAAACTTGCAGTAAGATTCTGCGGGAACTTAGCTCAACTAACATTCAATTGACATTACTGAAATAATTCTATTATATTTGCCTTTTAAATAATTGAAATTGAACACGTCTTTAATCTTCTCAGAATAATACACACTGTTGATACAACTTTACAAGGCAATAACGAGAACCAGCGGGCGCGCAGGGAGTAGACATAATATCTGTTGTCAGATACGCGGTATTTCCTACAGACTTCTCGTGACTTCAGAAACGCGGTTTTGTACCCCCCTCCTTCGCACGCAGGCCATTCATTCAGTCAAATTCCCGCGCTTGTCAATGCATGCAGATGACGGTGTAGATACCATCTGTGCAAAAAAACAGTTTTGGACAAAAATGTCAGTTACGCGGTATTGTTTCTTAAGCGACGATACTCTTCTTCACAATTATTATCTTACCAAATTTATATATGAAGCAGAGTTTAAGCATTAGTCGTATTTGTCGCATTTTGCTACTGGCCTTCTGAAATATGGTAGACTTTAATGTAATATGAAAAAATGTGGCAACCAAAATAGACTTGAGAAAACTTCAGGAAAAAGATGATTATGGAGTAAATGAAATCAGAGATAGCCTATGTATGAACTAATTAGTGCCGGAGAGACTAAAGTAAAGTCAAATGTAAATGAAATGGCCAATGTTCAAGAAACATTTCAAAGAGTTACTAATATTCATCTACAGTTTGCATATAAGCTATAGTAATATTCTATATTAACTAGTGGCTTGTGCAGCAAATACTGTAAACTAAGTCCATAAGAAGTTCAAACAATATTAAAGACGCTCTTTCAGCTTTCCCAATAACGGGACTGCCTCATTGGACAAAGCATAACACACAAAGTGGAAACAAGAACAGACCACAAAAGAGAAATGTGGGGAACGAAAAAAAAGATGAAAATAAGTACTGGTAGGATAATAGCATACATATAACAGGCCTAAACATAATAAACAAGTAGATTTGACGTTCAAACAAAGTTCTTCCTTTTTACGAAACAAAGTACAGGTGGTATTTTAAAATGGCAAGTGATCCTCTTATAGCAGTAAGGGAAACATCACGAATGAAGTCATTGTTCAGCTGCAACTTCTTGCAGTAACTGACAAAGAGGTGAGGTATTGTGCCCCTAGCGCCAACCATTAGTCCAACTACTTCAATGGAGGTGAGGTGATATTTCTCCAAATAGAATGGGACTGCGGGCTCATAAATTCGGCATTTTTCTGCGTGGACTTCAGCGGGCTGTTGTTCCTGTGCCTCGAATCTGACTGTAGGGTCGATAATGTAGGCGGATATAGAGTCGGGTGAAATGGCAAGGATGTCAATTCGCTGACAGGATCCCTCTTGAGAGATGCCATGGACTTCTTCGTGCACAGTGGACCTTTGTTCCTCAAGGCTTCGGCAATCATGGACCTGATTTTGTGATGTCTAGAGTTCCGCAGTGTCTCGCTGAAAGGACAGGCACCCAAAGCGTGGCCAAGAGTTTCAATCTCACTCACGCAACGACGACAGTGGTTTCTGTCTCGGGACCTTCCTGGTATAGCACGCAGCGGACAAGCATTAGCTGTCATTTTAAGAGCTAGCCTCCATTCACTGCTAGTGAGGAGATCGGGTTGTCGGATCCATTTATTGGCGGGAGTGAACTTCTTATAGAGGATGACGCCTTTCCCTTTCTGATTTAAAGAGCACCAAAATTGAAATGCTTGCTCCCTGAGCTCTTATCTCAATTTTTTCACTCGAAGTGAATCAGAAGAGATGATAATTGAAGTCCAAGTTTATTTAAGAAAACCCTGATTTCACTAAACAAGTTGCGACAAGTGTTGACATGGATATTTTGGGATCGTTGTAAGCTCTGACATGCATTGATATGCTGCAAAAACGCTTCTCAGCTAGATTTAAAGAGTCCCAATTCATTGTATTTTCTGTCAGCATAAAGCATGTTGTCTGGCGTATCGGTGGGAGCTGGAGTATTTCCTTCAATGTGGTTTTAATGAGAACATCGGCATCAGAAAGAAATTTGCCTGGAATTTTGTTGAGTGGTGGTGTCTGAATCTGATAAACGATATAGCTGCATAATTCAGAATATTTCTGATGGTGTTGTAATAGAGGAGTTGATGCAAGTATATCTAATTTGTTCTTCAATTTTTTCATACACTTGACTGCATCAAATACAGTAGAAGTGTGGTAACTTACACCGAGATATTTTATATTTTCTTCTGGGACAATTGACGGAATTGTTTGGCCAGAAATTAAGTCAAGTGATTTGTAATTAAGAAGTCCTTTGGTAACAGAAATTCATTTGTATTTATCTATGTTTATGTGGAGACCAATTTCGTTAAATCTAGTTATGGCATGTTCGATTGTTCAGATTTGTTTTGAATGAAAAATACCAGACATTTTGAAAGTTATTTTCTTCCATAATAGTGAAACATACTCCCTCTGAATGTTTTTATGCCAAATACATTTCCTTGAACCTATCCGTCTTCAGTTCTCGAGTTTCAATGCGAAATCGCAAGTAACAATGTCAGAAAGACCAGCGATTTTTTCATATGGGAGTAATGTAGTTGCTGTTTCAATTTATTGCGGATTGTAGGTGAAAGTTAAGAAAATGTAAGATTTGTCATGCTTTGAACAAAAGACTTAGCATCTTGATATAGCTGCTGCATGTTTCGTGAACTACCCTGAAATGTAGAGGGCAGAATCACTTTTTCCCACTAAGAGATCTAAATGATATGATCAAGAGACTACAAAATCTTGTAGGCCTCTTATTTCATCAGTAAGTAATACCTTTGGTCTTTTTTTAGGAACTGTAATTTTCGCGATTCCTCCAGACCACACTGATCTACCAAATGTAGCAGGTTTAATTTGTGTAACAATGAATGTTATCCCGTATATTTTCTGTAATATAGGCTGTTGTGAGGAATCTATTGCTGTGATGCGGAAAAGGAGGCGAATGATATCGCAAGTGTTGTAGAATCTTATATGCACCCTAAATAAAATTGTCCATCGTAAATCGTTAGCAGTTTCAGTGTTTCATTCGTTGCTGGTTGCGGGAAATAAACATACTCATCACGGTAGCAAGAAGTGAAATGGCCTGCTATTTTCCCTACAACAAAATATGCTTGGGAGCGATCACAAATAATCTAATCGATTAAACAAAAGAAATATGAAATTAATTTTGACGTAGTTTAAAGACGCAGCTAAAATAGGAAGCATGACTCAATTACTACCAAGGAAAAGTACAGATTCAGACATATAAATATAAATATATATATATATATATATATATATATATATATATATATATATCACACCGCCATTAAATATATGAAAAGACCCACACCACGTGATTAATAACTATAAAAGTATTTCATTTTTGTTACCTTACGTAAGTTTTACAGTTTTCGGAATCATATATATAGCCGGTACTCAGTAAATTATATAAATGAAGATCTAATATAAAATATTCTTTCTCTGCGTGTATTTACATAAAATCCCAAAAGGTTTCACTTTCATATGATCAGTATAGCATTATGTGTTGCATTAACTATAATAATATTTCATTTGAATGGTAGTAATGTCATCAAACATTCTTAAGTTTTGTAGTTCTTAATAACCAATACACAGCTGTAGTCGTAAAACTAGAGACCAGAGAATCAGACCTGTAAATTATTTTTTGTATGTTATCAAAAAATTGCACAAATTAAGATCGACATATAGGCATTATGATGTGAAACAATCTGAGCCATCTGAACTATAACTATGTCAGCAATCCTGTAGGTCATGGCCTTCGTGTAATAGTGTATTGTTTATTGTAGTGTGTGTTTTGTTTTATTCTGAAATGCAATTAATTAGTTCTCAAAACTGACAGAAGATGGATTTTGGAAAGTAGGAAAATGATGTAGAAGAATTGACATTTCACTGAAAACTACTATTTTTCTTACAAACTTTGGATTCCAAGCTTCAAAATGGGGGTTCATTTATTAAAATGCCTTCAGCCGTTTTCCCGTAATTTCCATTACCAGTTCAAATTATATATACAATATAATTGAAAAGCAAACATATGTGTAGACTCGCCGAATTAATAATCGATTCCTATTTCGATAGTTCTCGAACGTTTTGTTCGTGTGTATAACTGAGGCTTATGTCGACGAAAACATTCCTGTATTGCAGTGGACCAGAAATAATTCCAGGTTTCTGATCTCTCTACGTTTATGTGTTTCTATTGTAACGCCTTAACAACAAAACAACTTCATTACTGCTATACTTGGATGATCGTCCACCTCTACCCAGCAATGTGAACGTCAAGCCAGGAGTTTGCTGGTTGGCCTTCGTTCTTCATGGTCAGTCGTCACACGCATTACTCTTCTTGTCTTATTAAAAATTCAGTTACAAATTGGGTTGGAAAATGTTTCGTATCCACTCACTCAACTACACAGTAAGATATATTTACGTGATGGGAAGGGACAGTACAATGACCGTTTGATGCTGTAGGCAGTACAGTTGATCAGAGAGAAATAACTCAGAATACGTATTAAGTTAGTTTTATCTCGTGTTAATTGGCTATACAAACCAAAGTTATATTTCGAACTAGAGATGCAATAATAATCATTGTAAATTTACGTATTATTTATTTATGTGATGGTGAGTCCTTTTCCGTCCTTCTGCATACAAGTTTCTCAATTTCCTCTTTAAAACGTTTCATATTGTGAATAATATTATTAGTGTTGAGTAGCGAGTTCTCTACCAGATATTTATAATGTTTCAACAGCAGTTGTCAAAAATCCAAAATATAAATAATAATAATTTGAAACATTAAATACAGACGTTTGAAACATGCAGGGCATGTAGCACGTAGGGGCGAATCCAGAATTGCATATAGAGTTTTAGTTGTAAGGCAAGAGAGAAGAAGACATTTCGACTCTCCCAAGTACTAACATTGTAACTCAATTTTTTATGGTTTCGAGTTATGCTAGTTAATATGGTCTTAAAATGTTTCTTTTTCTTCCAGCACTATCATTGTAGCTCCAAACCTTCACAATCGTATGTAAAATCTTATTGTTACTATCTGTATACTCTGATTTACATGATCATTTTAAAACTTCTATTGCTTCTCCTGAAAAATGGAAGAAAGTGATTTACAATTTTAATAATTGTGAGGGTCGATTTGGGGAGGCCCTCACTGCAACAATTACCTACGACAACGAATAGGAATAGCCATTCAACGTGGAAACGCAGCCAGAATTTTGGGAACCTTCCCTGACGCCAATTCTCTGGATGAGATTTTCATCATTTGAATATCTGAAAGCAAGGAAAAGGTGAAGTACGAAGCCCCGTAGAATGAAGATAAAAATTCACTCTCGGCAAGAATTGAACCACGGACCGCTTCGTAGGAAAACACATGCACTATGTACAGAGAAGTAGTGACAGACCTTAAATTCCACAGTTTTAAATAACTGTATAAATTATATCAAAATCCATTGTAATTCATTTTATTCTGAGGTGTAGTGAAAAGCAATAAGAATACAATTTATTTTTTAAATATCGACACATTAGCATTAAAATTAATAACAAATGATCTTAATATTAATATTCATTTCAGGCAGGTGGGGTGTGAGTGTAGGGAATGAACTAATGTAGCTCAGGTCAGAGTCCGATGACAGACTTATGTGAGGATGATAATGAACTTCTGAGTTCTTTAAAAGTTATTTTATTCAATGGACACAGGAACATAAAAAATAATGCTTGCCTGGTTTCAAACAAGTGGTTTCATAACTGGAACTATATTAGAGATTATCATTATTCTTCTTTACAGCCCCAAACAACTTTTAATCTGCCTCGAGAACATCTTTATTCCTGCCAAAGAAGTTCTAAACCAATTCCGCCCAAGTACTCCTGACCAAGAAACATTAACAAAGCCCACTAAAAGGACACCGTTACAAAGGCCACACAGTGGAAATAGCAACAAAGGCCAGACAGTGAATAAAAAAGTAATAAAAGCCACACAGTGGCAACAGTAACAAAAGCCACACAGTGGCAACAGTAATAAAGGCCAAACAGTGAATAAAACAGTAATAAAAGCCACACAGAGGCAACAGTAACAAAACCCACACAGTGGCAACAGTAACAAACGCCAAACAGTGAATAAAACAGTAATAAAAGCCACACAGTGGCAACAGTAACAAAGGCCAAACAGTGAATAAAACAGTAATAAAAGCCACACAGTGGCAACAGTAACAAAAGCCACACAGTGGCAACAGTAACAAAGGCCAAACAGTGAATAAAACAGTAATAAAAGCCACACAGTGGCAACAGTAACAAAGGCCAAACAGTGAATAAACCAGTAATAAAAGCCACAAAGTGGCAACAGTAACAAAAGCCACACAGTGGCAACAGTAACAAAGGCCAAACAGTGAATAAAACAGTAATAAAAGCCACACAGTGGCAACAGTAACAAATGCCACACAGTGGCAACAGTAACAAAGGCCAAACAGTGAATAAAACAGTAATAAAACCACACAGTGGCAACAGTAACAAAGGCCAAACAGTGAATAAAACAGTAATAAAAGCCACACAGTGGCAACAGTAACAAAGGCCAAACTGTGAATAAAACAGTAATAAAACCACACAGTGGCAACAGTAACAAAGGCCAAACAGTGAATAAAACAGTAATAAAACCACACAGTGGCAACAGTAACAAAGGCCAAACAGTGAATAAAACAGTAATAAAACCACACAGTGGCAACAGTAACAAAGGCCAAACAGTGAATAAAACAGTAATAAAAGCCACACAGTGGCAACAGTAACAAAGGCCTAACAGTGAATAAAACAGTAATAAAAGCCACACAGTGGCAACAGTAACAAAAGCCACACAGTGGCAACAGTAACAAAGGCCAAACTGTGAATAAAACAGTAATAAAAGCCACACAGTGGCAACAGTAACAAAGGCCAAACAGTGAATAAAACAGTAATAAAAGCCACACAGTGGCAACAGTAACAAAGGCCAAACAATGAATAAACCAGTAATAAAAGCCACAAAGTGGCAACAGTAACAAAAGCCACACAGTGGCAACAGTAACAAAGGCCAAACAGTGAATAAAACAGTAATAAAAGCCACACAGTGGCAACAGTAACAAATGCCACACAGTGGCAACAGTAACAAAGGCCAAACAGTGAATAAAACAGTAATAAAACCACACAGTGGCAACAGTAACAAAGGCCAAACAGTGAATAAAACAGTAATAAAAGCCACACAGTGGCAACAGTAACAAAGGCCAAACTGTGAATAAAACAGTAATAAAACCACACAGTGGCAACAGTAACAAAGGCCAAACAGTGAATAAAACAGTAATAAAACCACACAGTGGCAACAGTAACAAAGGCCAAACAGTGAATAAAACAGTAATAAAACCACACAGTGGCAACAGTAACAAAGGCCAAACAGTGAATAAAACAGTAATAAAAGCCACACAGTGGCAACAGTAACAAAGGCCTAACAGTGAATAAAACAGTAATAAAAGCCACACAGTGGCAACAGTAACAAAAGCCACACAGTGGCAACAGTAACAAAGGCCAAACTGTGAATAAAACAGTAATAAAAGCCACACAGTGGCAAAAGTAACAAAGGCCAAACAGTGAATAAAACAGTAATAAAACCACGCAGTGGCAACAGTAACAAAAGCCACACAGTGGCAACAGTAACAAAGGCCAAACAGTGAATAAAACAGTAATAAAAGCCACACAATGGCAACAGTAACAAAAGCCACACAGTGGCAACAGTAACAAAGGCCAAACAGTGAATAAAACAGTAATAAAAGCCACACAGTGGCAACAGTAACAAAAGCCACACAGTGGCAAGAGTAACAAAGGCCAAACTGTGAATAAAACAGTAATAAAAGCCACACAGTGGCAACAGTAACAAAAGCCACACAGTGGCAACAGTAACAAAGGCCAAACAGTGAATAAAACAGTAATAAAAGCCACACAGTGGCAACAGTAACAAAAGCCACACAGTGACAACAGTAACAAAGGCCACACAGTGGCATCAGTAACAAAGGCCACACAGTGGCAACAGTACCAAAAGCCACACAGTGACAACAGTAACAAAGACCACACAGTGGCAACAGTAACAAAGGCCAAACAGTGAATAAAACAGTAATAAAAGCCACACAGTGGCAACAGTAACAAAAGCCACACAGTGGCAACAGTAACAAAGGCCAAACAGTGAATAAAACAGTAATAAAAGCCACACAGTGGCAACAGTAACAAAAGCCATACAGTGGCAACAGTAACAAAGGCCAAACAGTGAATAAAACAGTAATAAAAGCCACACAGTGGCAACAGTAACAAAAGCCATACAGTGGCAACAGTAACAAAGGCCAAACAGTGAATAAAACAGTAATAAAAGCCACACAGTGGCAACAGTAACAAAAGCCACACAGTGGCAACAGTAACAAAGGCCAAACAGTGAATAAAACAGTAATAAAAGCCACAAAGTGGCAAAAGTAACAAAGGCCAAACAGTGAATAAAACAGTAATAAAATCCACACAGTGGCAACAGTAACAATTGCCACACAGTGGCAACAGTAACAAAGGCCAAACAGTGAATAAAACAGTAATAAAAGCCACACAGTGGCAACAGTAACAAATGCCACACAGTGGCAACAGTAACAAAGGCCAAACAGTGAATAAAACAGTAATAAAAGCCACACATTGGCAACAGTAACAAAAGCCACACAGTGGCAACAGTAACAAAGGCCAAACTGTGAATAAAACAGTAATAAATGCCACACAGTGGCAAAAGTAACAAAGGCCAAACAGTGAATAAAACAGTAATAAAACCACACAGTGGCAACAGTAAAAAAAGCCACACAATGGCAACAGTAACAAAGGCGAAACAGTGAATAAAGCAGTAATAAAAGCCACACAGTGGCAACAGTAACAAAAGCCACACAGTGGCAACAGTAACAAAGGCCAAAGAGTGAATAAAACAGTAATAAATGCCACACAGTGGCAAAAGTAACAAAGGCCAAACAGTGAATAAAACAGTAATAAAAGCCACACAGTGGCAACAGTAACAAAAGCCACACAGTGGCAACAGTAACAAAGGCCAAACAGTGAATAAAACAGTAATAAAAGCCACACAGTGGCAACAATTACAAAGGCCAAACAGTGAATAAAACAGTAATAAAAGCCACACAGTGGCAACAGTAACAAAAGCCACACAGTGGCAACAGTAACAAAGGCCAAACTGTGAATAAAACAGTAATAAAAGCCACACAGTGGCAAAAGTAACAAAGGCCAAACAGTGAATAAAACAGTAATAAAACCACACAGTGGCAACAGTAACAAAAGCCGCACAGTGGCAACAGTAACAAAGGCCAAACAGTGAATAAAACAGTAATAAAAGCCACACAGTGGCAACAGTAACAAAAGCCACACAGTGGCAACAGTAACAAAGGCCAAACAGTGAATAAAACAGTAATAAAAGCCACACAGTGGCAACAGTAACAAAGGCCAAACAGTGAATAAAACAGTAATAAAAGCCACACAGTGGCAACAGTAACAAAAGCCACACAGTGGCAACAGTAACAAAGGCCAAACTGTGAATAAAACAGTAATAAAAGCCACACAGTAGCAAAAGTAACAAAGGCCAAACAGTGAATAAAACAGTAATAAAACCACACAGTGGCAACAGTAACAAAAGCCGCACAGTGGCAACAGTAACAAAGGCCAAACAGTGAATAAAACAGTAATAAAAGCCACACAGTGGCAACAGTAACAAAAGCCACACAATGGCAACAGGAACAAAGGCCAAGCTGTGAATAAAACAGTAATAAAAGCCACACAGTGGCAACAGTAACAAAAGCCACACAGTGGCAACAGTAACAAAGGCCAAACAGTGAATAAAACAGTAATAAAAGCCACACAGTAGCAACAGTAACAAAAGCCACACAGTGGAAACAGTAACAAAGGCCAAACAGTGAATAAAACAGTAATAAAAGCCACAAAGTGGCAAAAGTAACAAAGGCCAAAGAGTGAATAAAACAGTAATAAAAGCCACACAGTGGCAACAGTACAAAAGCCACACAGTGACAACAGTAACAAAGGCGAAACAGTGAATAAAACAGTAATAAAAGCCACACAGTGGCAACAGTAACAAAAGCCACACAGTGGCAACAGTAACAAAGGCCAAAGAGTGAATAAAACAGTAATAAAAGCCACACAGTGGCAAAAGTAACAAAGGCCAAACAGTGAATAAAACAGTAATAAAAGCCACACAGTGGCAACAGTAACAAAAGCCACACAGTGGCAACAGTAACAAAGGCCAAACAGTGAATAAAACAGTAATAAAAGCCACACAGTGGCAACAGTAACTAAAGCCACACAGTGGCAACAGTAACAAAGGCAAAACTGTGAATAAAACAGTAATAAAAGCCACACAGTGGCAACAGTAACAAAGGCCAAACAGTGAATAAAACAGTAATAAAAGCCACACAGTGGCAACAGTAACAAAGGCCAAACAGTGAATAAAACAGTAATAAAAGGCACAGAGTGGCAACAGTAACAAAAGCCACACAGTGGCAAAAGTAACAAAGGCCAAACAGTGATTAAACCGTAATAAAAGCCACACAGTGGCAACAGTAACAAGAGCCACACAGTGGCAAAAGTAACAAAGGCCAAACAGTGAATAAAACAGCAATAAAAGCCACACAGTGGCAACAGTAACAAAAGCCACACATTGGCAACAGTAACAAAGGCCAAACAGTGAATAAAACAGTAATAAAACCACACAGTGGCAACAGTAACAAAGGTCAAACAGTGAATAAAACAGTAATAAAAGCCACACAGTGGCAACAGTAACAAAAGCCACACAGTGGCAACAGTAACAAAGGACAAACAGTGAATAAAACAGTAATAAAAGCCACACAGTGGAAACAGTAACAAAGGCCACACAGAGAATAAAACAGTAATAAAAGCCACACAGCGGCAACAGTAACAAAGGCCACACATTGAATAAAACAGTAATAAAAGCAACATAGTGGCAACAGTAACAAAGGCAACACAGTGGCAACAGTAACAAAGGCCACACAGTGGCAACAGTAACAAAGGCCACACAGTGACAACAGTAACAAAGCCACACAGTGGCAACAGTAACAAAGGCCACACATTGGCAACAGTAACAAAGGCCACACAGTGACAACAGTAACAAAGGCCACACAGTGGCAACAGTAACAAAGCCCACACAGCGGCAACAGTAACAAAGGCCACACAGTGGCAACAGTAACAAAGGCCACACAGTGGCAACAGTAATAAAGGCCACACAGTGGCAACAGTAACAAAGGCCACACAGTGACAACAGTAACAAAGGCCACACAGTGGCTACAGTAACAAAGGCCACACAGTGGCAACAGTAACAAAGGCCACACTGTGACAACAGTAACAAAGGCCACACTGTGGCAAGAGTAACAAAGGCCACACAGTGAATAAAACAATAATAAAAGCCAAACACTGGCAAGAGTAACAAAAGCCACACAGTGGCAACAGTAACGAAGGCCACACAGTGGCAACAGTAACAAAGGCCACACAGTGACAACAGTAACAAAGGCCACACAGTGGCATCAGTAACAAAGGCCACACAGTGGCAACAGTACCAAAAGCCACACAGTGACAACAGTAACAAAGGCCACACAGTGGCAACAGTAACAAAGGCCACACAGTGGAAACAGTAACAAAGGCCACACAGTTGAAACAGTAACAATGGCCACACAGTGGAAACAGTAACAAAGGCCACACAGTAGAAACAGTAACAATGTTCACACTGTGGAAACAGTAACAAAGCCCCAAAGAGTGGAAACAGTCACAAAGGCCACACAATTGTAACAGTAACAAAGGCCACATAGTGGAAAAAGTAACAATGGCCACACAGTGGAAACAGTCACAAAGGCCACACAGTGGAAACAGTAACAAAAGCCACACAGTGGAAACAGTAACAAAGGCCACAGAGTGGAAAATGTAACAAAGGCCACACAGTGGAAACAGTAACAAAGGCCACACAGTCGAAACAGTAACAAAGGCCACACAGTGGAAACAGTAACAAAGGCCACACAGTGGAAACAGTAACAAAGGCCACACAGTGGAAACTGTAACAAAGGCCACACAGTGGAAACAGTAACAATGCCCACCAAGAGGAAACAGTAAAAAAGCCCACCAAGAGATTCAGTAACAAAGTCCACCAAGAGGAAACAGTAACAGAATTGCAGTCATTACATTCCTAATTAAATAAATATTATAAGTTCAATTAAAATAATGCTTTTTCATTTTAAAATTACGGAATATTCTTAATAACGAGTTAGAGAACCGTGAAGCACAATATTTAAAACTTTAAAATATATTAAGAGAAATTGTTTCAGAATATTCATATGTTAAACACATCTATCACTATAGATAGTCAACAAAATGTCATTAATAGAAAATGCAATACGCAAATTGGTGTATTAATGTCATGCATATAAAATGAATAAAGAAGAATATTTATACTAAATGACTCACCGAAATTTTTTCTTCAATATTACGCCTAAGTTAGAACAAATAAAGAAGAGCTAGGTGGGTTGTAAATGAAACTGAAGAGATTTACCTGAAAAGAAACAGAAAATACATTTCAATAGCACAAACTTCACAATATTATTCTAAAGATACAGGACGCTTCACGTGTGATGCGCGGGCAAGTAACGCAATTTAAATCTGTGGCAAGCAGATACAGGAAGCATATAAATATATTATACATAATAAGATTAATATTTCATCTGCTGCTAAGCTAAACCTAACAGTAGGTCACATGTTGCGATTCTTCTATTGCAACTGTACAGTAATGGCAAAAAAAAACCTGACCGGCCCTTGTAGATGATACAAAAGAAACCTGTGCAGTGAATTGTGTCAAACTCTGGTAATTTCTATATGGATAGTGTAACGAGAGGTATGTACTGCTATTTTATGCAAAAATACGCAGTTATCTTTGCCGAATAGAGGTTGAAATGTAATATTGATGCAAGAAGAAAATAAAAAACTCAATTTTTTTTTGTCTGTATGTTTGAGGCACTGAAGGAAACAAAAGACGGTAAGAATCGAACAAATGCAATAAATTTCATTGTTACAATTAATTATACAAAATGGATCTGTTTTGTGACTAGCAAAATTTGAATCTGTGACTCTGAAATCAGCTACAAGAGTCGGTGCGGTTTTTTTTTTTTTGCCTCTACTATACACATACAGGGTTAACAGTAAGTAATGTAATTAATTCTAGTGATTAAATAAATAAATAATTATTATTATTAGGATGCAACTATAGAGGATTCCACTTTAAGAAAATAGCATTAAATATATGGGGGCTAGTCCATCAACTGTTTATAAGTATTTCTCTTCACAACTAGGAATTAATTAATTTCCTTTAATTCACACAACATAATTTCACTGAAAACAAGAGCCATGTCATATGCTAAAATTGCGTTACGTCTCTAAAATTATCATATATTTAATTTACGAATGAACTTAAATTGGTGGAATAACCTTCCGCTTTCTTTCCAAACATCCCCGCTGATAAATTTAACAGACAAGTAGAGGTGGTACAGATGAGGCTAGGATTTCACACTGTTAAAACACGTACAAAATTGTATTGGCTTATTATATAAAGCACACAAAATTTTACTGTCAGCAAAACAACAAAGGCATTAGGTATGTGACATAGGTTCTTGTTTGATTATAGTGTGAAGATAATAACGGAAAAAGTGTGCTGTACAGAATTCTAAATTTGTATTTTTTAGTCGATTATTTAACGACGCTGTATCAACTACTAGGTTATTTATCGTCGATGGGATTGGTGATAGCGAGATGGTATTTGGCGAGATGAGGCCGAGGATTCGCCATAGATTACGTGGCATTCATCTTACGGTTGGGGAAACCCTCGGAAAAAATCCAACCAATTAATCCGCCCAAGCGGGGATCGAACCCGCACCCGAGCGCAACTTCAGACAGGCAGGAAAGCGCATTTCTATTTTATTTTACCCGACCTCGACTCTTTCCTTTCCTCACTTTCAGTGTTTTAATTTCTCACTCTTGTAATTTCTTTGTTCCTTTTCTTTTTCATATTTATTATTACCTTCAATTCTGACCTTTTCGTACTATTTTCACTTTCTCTTTACACGAAGGATAAAAACATGTTTTTAATACCAATTCAAACGTAGATATGCTAACGTAAGGTAAGAGCGTTAAAAGTTGACGGTAGCGTTCATGAAAAAGTAATCACTTCACACACTGCTATTCATTTTACGCACTGCCACAGAAAATGTAATATTCAATGCATAATCTTCATTCGGTAAGATATATTATTGCCAGAGAAACTATAAATCAGACAATAACTGGATACTAAAGACAAGGAATGTAGGAAGAGTGCGAATAGTTCAACATGTAAACAGCTGTTACCTGAGATCGATGTCCAAGCTACGAGTACGTTGCATAGTAAATCTACAGATGGTAGAAGAAATCGGATCTATCAAGAATCTTCAAGGAGGGAGTCAAGTGCATCAACAGAGGGAAGCTGCCAGAACCCGGGAACTTCGACAGCAATTGGTTTACTAGAACAGGTATCATTTGGGAAAAATGACTTAATAGGGGAATTAAACAAGAGAAAGAAAAAAACGGGAAAGATAGATGATCTTCTTATGAAGATTAAAAAGTAATTTCATTGTATGTGTTAATTGTGATGAAGGGAATAACAATATTGGTGAAAATGTGATAAATTGTAATTGGCTAAAAAGTGGATTTAAATAATTATATTGCTAGGGGATGGGGACAAATGAAATAATCGAAAGAGTGCTAGAATGGTCCGAACACTAGAGAAGAATGTGATCTGGTCGAGAGAATCCAAATAGCGGAAATGTGCGCGAAATTGTTATTAGAAATATGTGAATGAACTGTAATAAAGATTAGGGTGGTAGTATTATACAATCGACTTGTAAAACGAATAACAGTTAAGACTAATATGTGTCAATAGGATGCCCCAGATACTGACTGAAAAAATGAAAAAATTTGTCCGTTATTACGCGGTTACAAATGAAGGGACAAAGCTGTAATTGTAATACCTATATGCAGTAACGAAGTTCTAGTTCTAATAGTTAAGCTACAGTTAATTAGAGTACCTAAAGGACTAGTACGTAGGACGTCAATATCATGTATATGCTTTGACAACGGTACAGTATGTAAATGTAAGTATAGTTATGGTGAGTACCTGTATACAGCAATGTGAAGGTGCACCATTACTTGTATGATTTTTTGATGGCATTAAATATATAACATATCATTTCATATCATTCAGTAAGAAATTACAGTAGAGCGTCTCGTTTAGGCTCCGCCATAAATGTTGTAACTAAAACCTTGTGCATCCCTCGTGTTTATTGTACTGTTCGTCCTCCCTCCACACGTTACTAGCACTTTGTTTACGTTTTCACTGTGCCTAAACGAGACGCTCTACTGTATTGCATTACTTCGACCTTTCATTACTTAAATAGGCCATTACCCATACCACAAATAAGTAATAAATTTTACATTCATATTTACACTTTAACCCGTATTATTCCGAAGTTACATTTGTAGTACTCATATACAACAAGATTTAGCTTTGAACTTTTCCTAACAGCTTTGTTGATTATATGGCCTGTTTAGACGGCCATGAAATCGTGATCATGAATAAAGCGTAGAACAGGCTGTTATTCCAAGGATACTTATTTCTTAATGGTTCTGAGTTTAGACGACCATGATATCTAGATGTTATAACCTCTCCAACTTCAAATATTTATTTTATGCAAATTTGTACTATCCTCCAAAAAACATTGCATGATTACACTTGTGTCAAAAAGAGAACCTTTATGAAATTGTCTCATAAATAACATTTCATGACCTGGAGCATATATCGATTTCTGGGTTAATAAAATCGGGAAAGATACATAACACTTCGTTGCTATGACATTATCTATGCATCGGTACATAGGCTATGCGTTCAATAAAATAGCTCAAACAAATTTCAATAATACGTAAGTTTTTCAGAAGTGGGTGTATGAGCCTAACGCCTCCCCACTTCACTTTGCGTCATTCTGGTTCCGCATACTGCGGATAGAAGGCAGCACTTTGACCCATTTTCGAATTGCACACTATTTCGGCGAGCCACGTTATGCATGATGTCTATCTGTGAAGAGTTATGTCGTGTGCTAGGATGAGTGTATATGTAAGTGTTCGTTTAAGTCTAATGCAGGGAATGGGTGAGGATGATTATGAAGATGAGGAAGGGAGAAGGGGAAACCCGGTGCCGGCACGTAGCCTACGTTTGTCGAATAGCACCAAAGGGGGCCGACAGGCTTAAGGGTTTAGGTACAGCTTACAGCAGTAAAATTTTGGAAATATTCAACATTTTTCTGCTCCATTACTATATCTTGTACAATAATGAAAATTACTATGTGTAAAACACTGTCTTTCTGCTATACCAAATAAATATTTTTACTATTTAAAAAAATATTTACATTTTTTTTTTTTTTTTTTTCAAAATTAATTCACTGTGCAGTGATGAAGCGTTTCCCACATAACTCAAAAACTATCCAACATTCTGTGATGAAATTTCTTGTGTGTATATATATACGAGTATATATATTTTTTTCTAATCGTAAAAATATTTTTTTTTTTCATATAGCAGAAGGACAGTGTTTTACACATGCCAGTTTTCATTATTGTAGAAAATACAATAGTGGAGGAAAAAAATGTTGAATATTTCCAAAAATGTTACTGCTGTAAGCTGTACCTTACCCCTTAACTTCCCCATCCGATGGATGAATCACTATCAACAGTGACACATGCCTTCTCTTCATATGCATTGCGGAGAGACTTGGGATTTAACCCAGGAATATTGATACACAATTTAGTGATTATAAGATGTGCACCGCCATCTCTTCTAGTCCCATTTTTACATGAAAATTTCTCAGCCCGCCTGAAATTGAACCCGGGCCAGCTAGTCTGGAGACAGATGCGCTACCACAGAGCTAACTCGGCGGACCCCCCCCACCGTTAAACATTATTGATAGTAAATTATTACAATCATTTATGCCCGTGTGTACCATTCTCGATTAAAATTTGACAATGGTTAAGTCGGCACTTGACCATCTTCAACGCCAATTTGCGGAGTATCAATCTCGATCAAAGTTAAACAAGCGAGTTGATGATGATCAAATTTAATCACGGGTGTGGGACCGATTATCTTGAATTGAACATGGTCAAGTCGAGAAAACCAAAATGGCGGCACGATTTGACGTACTTGGTGGAATTGGAGATGAAATGATGCATCTTGAACACGCAAATCACTGCGTAAATAACAGAATTGGTTTTAATGTAGAAAGAATAAGTTTGTAGATGAATAATAAAAATGTTTTTTTTTTTCCCTCAAAATAAACTAATGTTTTATATACGGTATGTTTCTGCTTTGGGAGATCGGGACTTTTTTTGAGGACAAAATATTATTTAGGCCTAACTGTCCAATTTTGTTAACATAATAATAAAGTAATTATTCTATGCCGGTAATAGTATAGTAAAAATAATGACCATTTTGTAGAATGCGAGATTATCAACTATTTGCTATAGATTTGCCGTTTGAAACTATTAGGACCTACATGACATTTTGGACAATTAGGTTATTTTGCTACGCTTGAATTAAGAGAAATTACACATATACCTTCCTTTCCCTCCTACTCCAAAATTCCAACCTTGTGAACACAAAATAAATGGATAAATTTCAGAACAAGGATACTTTCCTTTCCCTCTTACTCCAAAATTCCAACCTTGTGCACACAAAATAAATTGGCACTAAAAACTTCCTTTTCGTATGCATGATGATGCGTATTCGACATACACAGACAAATTGTTTTTTTTTTTTATAATTGTTAGCGAGGTATCCGTATACTGAAATTTTCCCAAATAAATTATTGGCACTGAAATGTGTCTTTTCGTAAACAAGATGATGAGCATTCGACAAACACATACAAATCTGCTCTTTTTAGTAGCCTATTTCAAGATAATTGTCAGTGCGGTATTCGTATACTGAAATTTTCCTAATTATTATCAATAATATGAAATAACCACTGTGTAAATTACGTTACAAATTATGCGGAATTATGTAAGCACGTGTAATTCATGTTGAATTGTGAGGTTAAATCCAACTAGGTAGCCTGCTTTTCTCTTAGAGAACTTCCGTCAGTATATTTATTCTCTAATATGGATGCAGAATTGCTGACGAGTTCTGAAAGAATTCCCAGTGCTCTTTTATTTTTTCTTCCATGATTATTGAAACTTATTTGAAAACTTCGAGGTTGTTTGAAGCAGTCCGACAAACAAAAACGAAACGATAATTGACAGAGTGCGTTCGTTCGTTGTTTTATAAGCGGTAACCTAGCGCTCAGAAGATTCTTCTCAAGCGAGCGTACCGTTAGCTGACGGTACTGAGTTGATCGAGGAAAAATGTCGGTGCACCGCATCTGTAACTTGATCATTGTCAAGAATTAACCATGTTTCCGTGATTTCTGATAAACGGGCTAGATGATCGAGAATGGTGCACACGGCCATTAGTATGTCTTTTGAATAATAATAGTTCACGAATATAAACAACATAATAAACTCAACGTAATTTTTCGAAATGTATCAAACATATAACGATATATGTCACCTTGGAGACACTCATTCTTTTTATATTAGTAAGATATTTCCTCGTGCCTTGTCAAACATTGCCAAAAATACCTTTATACTCTACTAGGCGTACCCGTGCGCTCTGCTGCACCTGTTACAAATAAATATAAAGTAATTACATAATTAAAATAGGACGTTTGATCCAGGGAACAACTTTTACAACAGCGCAAGATAATCTGCTTCGCTCATTACCCAATTTTTTTTGCATTGCATTTATTGCATATATATATATTTTGTATTTTAACACGATTCAATTGAGCATAGTTAAAATTTCAATTATAAAATAATGGATTGCTAAGCTAACGTACTATTACTGCATACTAAATCAATACACTCTCGTTGTTCGTTAGTTCCCTGAGATTAAAATGAGTGTACATAAATATTATTTTAAGAAATACAGAAAACGAATGTACAAAATAGCCTATCAAATTTTCTGTGCATAAGAAGCTATTTTAATCTTATCTGTCCTCGATTTGCTCAGACGTTACTGTAATAACATTATAGCATTATGTCCATTTAGAGAAGCTACACTTTCCAATGGCAAAATAATAATTAATTATACAAATCGGTTAATTTAGCTTCTGATATTACTTCAAGCAAATACAGAAACATTGTCTGTAGGCTATGTTTAATAGCTGTTGCTGTCCAAGGCCCCTTATAGACGAAGTCATTTGTTTTTTAATTCATTACACGGCCTTAGATGGCAGTTATTTTAATTTTAAAACTCATTTATGTCATTAAATATCGGTCCTATCAAAATTTTTCAAGGAATAACACTTATCGAAAATTATTTTTAAAGAAACTTTTGTCATGTAACATTTTTCACAAAAATCAATAATAAGCGAGATATTTCGATTTATTTAATTCAACCCCCTTATAACCCCCCTTTTAAATAAAGTATTTTGAATGCCATATAGCCTATAATCTAAGTTATAACGAACTTCATTTATATTCCAATTTTCATCGAAATCCGTTCAGCCATTATCGCATGAAAAGGTAACAAACATCAGACAGACAGACAGACAGACATACAAACAAAAATTTCAAAAAAGCGACTTTCGGTTTCAGGGTGGTTAATTATATATGTTAGGACCAATTAATTTTGGAAAATCGAAAATTACCAGAAAAATTTCGGCTACAGATTTGTTATTAGTATAGATTTCCATGACGTAAGGACAAGTAAATTCAGCTGGAAACCATTTTATAACAGTTAGAGTCACACAGATCATTTCATCCGCTGCTCACGCATCGAACCGAGAGGCTTTTTTGCTCCTCTGTGTCTGCTAGGAGCGGGCTATCGTTTCGGCTACGCCATATTAATTTTGCAATATTGTGTGTCGTCTGCGTACACAGAGGCGAAGCTGTCCCCTGTAGCAGGCAGCCCGACGTACAGCATTCACAGGTATAATGGAAGGTAAAATACACCGACACCACAACCATTTACTGTCAGAGATCAAATGCCGGGGGTAATGCCTGAAGCCATGAAAATGTCCCCTGTACAGCTCATTTTGTGCATAAAAGGCCAGGAAATAAGTTGCCCGGTCTTTATTTTTTACACAAACGAGCAGGCCTACCACAAGCGTATTTACGTCACAAAATGGCCGTCATACCCCTTCACCTCCATTTCTTGACTCCAAGTTTAATGTCGTCTTTTAAAGAATAAAGCATTGTCTACAAAAATAAAAAATATAAGAGATATAAAATAGAAGTTATAACAACTTAACCCAGATATGCCTACTGTCCTATTAAAAGGACAGTTGTCAATGTTTCAAATTACCCTCTCTACAGTCAACGCATTTACTTTGTCACTATTACTGGTCTTAATTAGAGGCTTGCTAGGTGTGGTAAGATTGGTAATGAGAGTTCTGGTCACGTTGAGTTTGAGATGTGGACGTGAGAATTGTCCGTTTATTTCAGCTATGGCATCCGAGCCGCAAATCAGATAAGAATGCCAAATATTTTTACAGTTCGGATTTATTTTACAAATTGTTGCAGATCAAATGACTCCTAATAAACATAAAATATAAAGTGGAACCACAATGCGTTCGAAATATCTATTCATTGCGACATGACAATGACGAAAACTTATGTGTCCTTTTAAAAGGACAGTAGGCATATCCCCATATATTTTGAAATTATTTCGCTTTTTCAATTTTAGGGGATTTTCCCTGCATAAAATGCTATCTACGTTTGAAAATTATGCTACGGGCGAAATTTCATCTCAAATACAGACATATCACTATAATGCACCCTACAAATGCCACACAGAGTTCGTGTGCACTCAAAATTGGGTTTCTGGCATCTTGTCAGCCCACTGAGGTGTGTGGATATGAAGGGAAAAGTTGAGACAGTTTCAGGTGTAGTTGCTGGGTAGCTAGTCGGCAGAGCGTTGGTGCGCAAAGCCAAAGGTCCCGGGATCGATACCCGGCTCCAGAACAATTTTTCCTTTGAAATTATTTAAGTCTGTTTCACAGGAAGATATACCTGAAAGCCAGATTTACACAGCAAGATATGTTTGCAAGTGGAGGACTGGTGACGTTCTGGAGGAAGGTATTGAACGGCCGAAAGTTTCTATTGTTTTTCATTTAGTATTTTTGGAAGAGATCTTATTTTCTATCTAAATTGTCATTGTCATAACAATGTAGATTTTAGAAGGTGAACTGAAACCAGTCTTTCGACATTGCCACAGCAATTGCTTCATTATATGTATCTTCTATCCTAGAAACTTCAACACTCTTTTCGTCTATTACTTATTTTTATGTATCAATAGCAATACCGTACTATTCAATAACGAAAGCATTCCAGAGTTAAAACGAATTTAGCCATAATGCATCATTCATGTTGATGTCCTCTATCATCATTATGTCCTTTCATCTATTTCGTCATGGAGTTTTGACCGCCAATCTTCCACATTTTGAAATTATTTAGCTGAATTTCACTTTACAAACGCACTATTCGTAGGTGACCACATTCACATCGATAGCAAAGAGGACATAAACTTCAAAATGGAGGACATTGTTCCAAAGAAGAGGACAGAAAATATGTACTTAGACTCAGGCTTAGGCCTATATTTTACTATATATTTCCTTACAATATATTTACAGTAAAAATATAGGCTTATATCATGCTGAAAAAATGTTAATATTACAAAAATAATTATGATAAAACGTAATAATAATGCTTTTAGATTTAGCTACATAGAGAAAGACAATGGAACTATAATTTTTTATTATTATCAAAATACATAAAAGGAACGTACAAAATGTGATTTAATATTACTTTGTATGCAGAAAGAGTTATGATCGTTGGAAAAGAGTATATTCTATGCCGCTGCTGCCACCTACAGGAAAATTACTTGAATAAGACGTCAAATCAGGTAATTTCAAAATATCAGACATACAAGTTACGAAAAGGAGAACATTTCTTGATTTTTTTTTAAATCTACCCGGACCCCGGACAAAGGCCTAAAAAGGAGGACATGTCCGGACAAAAGAGAACGTCTGGTCGCCCTAACTATTCATTTATTTCAAATGTCACTGTACAGCAGTCTATTATGTCTTAAAGAACTCTTCATCCCCTTGCAAATGACGTCTCGATCATCGAAATTCGTCCATTCAGTATGAAATTACAGCAGATACTAAAATAAATCGGCACTAATTTGTTTTTCCTCGCTGCGCTCTTATGATGTCATCAGCGGATATAATAATTGTTATGTATCTGTGAACAATTATGTCCTCTACACGACGATATATGTCACTCAGCTCTAGGCTGAATAGTTTCTGAGATATAAGCGTTAAACGCTGTTTGACGAAAACTGTCGCGTGTCGTTTTCATACTGCCATTCATACCTCAAACCTAAAGAATAAATGTATTCATGTCAGAAAGGAAATGATATATTGCTGCTGAACGCCTGGCGCCATAGGCAGTATGCAAATCTCTTCTGTCGACAAGGCCTGCCTTGGTATTCGGTTTAACAAGTGTACGGTTTGTTGTGCGCTCTTTGTGCATGGACGGCTCTGGGGTATAAAAGGCAGATCACATTAAGCCACCCACTTGAGTATCGACAAAATCAACAACATGCAGCGCAAATCTACAACCATTAGGATACTTAAAATAGTTTTGTTAAAAATAGCATTGTCTTGCAAAGCAAGATTTCAGGTATAACTTCCTGTAAAGTTGATTTGAATAATTTCGAGGGAAAAATTGTTCCGGAACCGGGTATCGAACCCGGGACCTTTGGTTTAACGTACCAACGCTCTACCACTGAGCTACCCGGGAACTCTAACCGACACCGCTCCAATTTTTCCCTCTATATCCACAGACCTCAAAGTGGGCTGACAACCGTCAAGCAACCAACTTCGAGCGCACACTAACTCCGAGTGACTTAAATTGTGGTTTTCTGTTAACGAACAGTGACGTGTATTATGCAAATCAAGATTTCAGGTATAACTCCCTGTAAAGTTGATTTGAATAATTTCGAGGGAAAAATTGTTCCGGAGCCGGGTTGCTTGACGTTTGTTAGCCCACTTTGAGGTCTGTGGATATAGAGGGAAAAATTGGATCGGTGTCGGTTAGAGTTCCCGGGTAGCTCAGTGGTAGAGCGTTGGTACGTTAAACCAAAGGTCCCGGTTTCGATACCCGGCTCCGGAACAATTTTTCCCTCGAAATTATAGCATTGTCTTCTAAAAATGGCTTCTTAATGAAAGAATGATCCATCTGTTTAGAGTAACTAATTATTAGGCCTACTTATTTAATTTTAACTAGGCGGAACCTTACCGTTAATTTCATATTTCTTCCTCCTTCCACTGGGCCTAGTCTCGAGACAATAATGCAACTGAAAGTCGAAATGGTACACATAATTTGGCGCCTGAGTTAAAATGTTAATGAATAATAAAAATTCACTACAGGGAAAAGAATTAATTTGGAAATATTAATATCACAGTTACTAGGTGACCATTTTGTATGTGGAACGTGAACAGCGGGCCTGCGGCCTTATGTTGTTACTCTGTAAGAGAAAGACATAGTCTATGACTCGAATAAGAGAGCGATCGTACTGCACAGGTGACGTAACAGCGGCGCGCTGTGTAGTACTTAAGCGACTGCCGTTCCATAAACAGAATGGTCGGATAATAAGTACTTAAGAATTGGAGTATGTTTTCATATTTTCCGCAATTACTAATCACACCATTTGTGTGCGAATAACAATAAATTCATTATGTGAAATTCATTTGTAACTCCTTTATGTTTTACCAAGTTTGGCTGGATTCTAAACTACTTTGTTTTAAACACATTACAAGAATTCTAATCGATTTAAAGACGTTACCCCATTAACAGAAAGTGTGACCAGATTACTGGAATATCAAGAGTATAAACGCTACACGTTAAAATGTTTTTTAAATTTTCACACATAAGAATGATTGGGCCAAAACATCTCAAAAACGAATTACGTAAAGGTTGTGACTTTTTTCTTGCTAGAAGGTTTTAATATAAACTTCAAATTGAGCTATTACACTAGTGTTCCTGCGATAACTATGTTGGTTTCCTTCATTTAATTATCAAAAGCCACTCTATTTAAAATTCATATTTTTAAACATATTTTAAAATCGAACATCAATATCATAATAGTCTTAACGTATACGCCTATGAGGTCTGAAAACCTGTACAAAATTTCAGCCTTGTTATATAAGCATGTGAATCACTTCGGTTCATCCAGTCTCATTAAGTCGAACTTTTTAGTTCTTATTTATGTTGACTATTACACTTTTACTATGTCATACTAGTTTTGATCAATAAAACGGTACGGAATGACCTGTTTCAACCAACCATGGCTTCTTATTCTACAATTTTTATCACCTTCCTAACATTTGTTTCTTTTTCACCTCTCTAGCATTTGTTTCCTTGTTTGCCAACACTGTAATTTCAATAATTTATTGTATCTTTTAAAATTATTCATATTTATTTCATCATCCATAATTAAATATTTTCTGCCATTTATCCTGCTAATTATTATTTAGGTTATGTAACAGTTCTTCTGTATGAGATTACAGACAGCCATGTATCAGTAAATATATATATATATATATATATATATATATATATATATTGATAACTGAAGTAGAATGCAACTGTTTTAATATAAATGAAACTGAATCAACAAAGCCTTCTTGACTAGTAATCGTCCATACAGTTCAATAAAGATTGTATAGTTGGCACAACTGGTAACAAGAGAACAGCTCATCATAACACACTACTGTCATCTAGCGGAATATCTGTAATGATGAGATGGCGCAATAATACATTTTCAATGGACCCATGCCTTTTACAAGATGTATGTAACCTAATACATGATTCAATATAAAAAAATATATATAATTTACACTCAACACTTTCATCAGGAGTGAAGTGTTTTACAAGAAATCAATCATACATTAAACACTAGAAATTACTAAACTATTGAGCAGTGGATTTGGATGTGTTTTTACAGATTGTATAAATTTGGTTCTGGCATTTTGAATATAATCACTAAATAGCGTTATATTTAGTGACTCATATAGTTGAGAGTTACTGATGTCATAGTCTGCTCCCGTGATTGTCCTACATACTGATCTTTGTATTCCATCCAGTCGTTTAATATGACGTATATGTGTATTTGACCAGATTTCGCAAGCATATAGCATGTATGAACGGATCAGACAAGTGTATAATGAAACTTTGACTTTAAGAGAGATCCGACTTTTGAAAAGAGGGTACAGCAGCATGAAACGTTGAAAAGCTCTGTCTCTGATTAAACCTATACTCGTAAGTTGTCTATAAGTCAGTCTTCTATCAAGATAAACGCCGAGATATTTTGCAGCCGAATTGAAAGGTATGTTTTGTTGTTGAACTGTGAGTTCTTCTGGTAAGTGTGGGAATCTTTTAGTGAAAACCACTGCCTGTGATTTAATTCAATACAGTTCAGTATTTTCGTAAGTCAATTACTATTTTATTGTATTAAAGTACTTTATTTCTTCTAATATTAATATTCTTTCTTCTAATCGTGTAATAGTCAACTAAATCCCAGTCGAGTTTTGATTTTCCCTAGATAAATCAAAATCTTTATTGAGATTAGATCAACTCTTGACAAAAATTGAATTTATTGCGATTTTTCTGAATAAAGTTTAATAACGCACTACAATAAATAGTTATTGTGAGACAGTATGTAGTTTCTAAGGGGATTTGGTACATTTTAAATCAGCTGTCATCAGCATACTACACTCTCGGGCTAGCGTCGCTTACCCGTAGGAATCTTACAGCACCAACGTGCACCCGAGGCTGTTGGCGGGTATACTGTCTCCCTATCCCTTCTGCACATCTGCGCATATTTTATTGGACTCCTTGCACTTTACCCATTCCAGCGAGTGCTGACGACTACTGTCTTAAATGGATACATTCATCTATTGAAGACACTAGGAAGCATAGAAAGAGAGAGATAGAAGAATGTTCACTTTGCTGCAATGTAAAACATACGCGAACATTTATATTTTACAACGCTTCCAAAACAAATGAGATTGTGATGAGCATAATTCTCCAAAATATAAAATTAATTGTACCTTCTGATGTATTAAACCAATGCAATATAAATTCTCATTAGTGTACAAGCCACTACAAATTTCAGCCGCTCCTCTCCGTGTATTTCTCGTTACGTACGCACCTTCCAGTAGCACGAGGGGCGAAAGCGAGAGAAACGGAAGGGGTAAGGAGCCACACATTATCCTCAGCAACGTAATGCGCAATAAATATTATACACTTGCGATTTATATCCAAGTATTTAATTACATTTTAAAAATTGTGTTAATTACCTACTAAGCACAGTAATTAAGAATGAAGTAATTATATGAGCTAGAGAGACTCTAAAATTCTAAACGCTTCGTACCTGTATACGATATAACAAAGGATAATTTGAAAAAGTTTTCAAAAAATTCAAAATAAATCATTCAACTTTCAGTTTCCATGTGTACTTCAATTCCTTCTAATTCCACACTCAAAAAAAATCCCATTAAAGAACGAGATTCATAAAGATGACACATATTTTCTCATTATGAATGAGTGGGCGAGTGAGTGAATGAATTATTTAATTTAATTAATTCATTCATTAACAATTATTAACTGAAATGGATATTCCCAGTGATAATTACGAAAAAAAAATTAAGACTGTATAATAATAACTTATATACGGCAACCAGTGTATAATCTTGATAAATAGACACGAGTGAATATTTTTCATAATTGTTTATATTGAAGATTACGCACGTGTTACATACGTTTTATGCTATACTAGCATTAAAATATATAAAAAAAAACTAGGCCTATTATAAATTTACAAAATGTAATGTTATAACCTAGTAGAGACAGAAGTACTGAATATGACATAATACTTATATTGGATGGTTGCTAAGTTACGGTTTTTAAGACATTGTCATTTTATTGTTGTTTTTAAGCTTTTTCTTAGAGGTAAGTATGCTGTATGAAATTGTATTATGAAGGCGGTGGTGACGTCATGACGTTGCTAGATAATCTTTTCTGGCACCAATGCCAGTTATATGTCAACTGTGCACGATTTAAAGCATCATAACAAGAGTATTTTAATGCTAGAATTGCATAAAGTAAAGATATAGTGGCACAAAACTAAAGCAATACACATTAGAATTAAGATAAACGAAACAAGTGAACGCAAGCAAATAATAGTACATTACGCAACGAGCCTATAATGATAATAATTAAGAAGCGAGAATGGATGTTTATGAAACTCGCTTGCGCTCGTTTCATAATTTTCATACGAGGTTCTTAATTACCATTATACGCGAGTTTCATACGACTTTTTATGCTCTACCATGTTTTTAACTTGAAATTTTTCAGATGTATACATTTTATTTGTATCTGACAAGATCGGAAGTGACCTTGTTCTAGGTCGTGAATTGTGAGATGTGCGCAGACGCGAAAGTATTGATTTTTTCCGAGGAACAATAATGTCATTGACCTTGATGTAATCCCGTTAAACTTGGTATAACCTTGATTATTGAATTCGACATTGAAAAACGAGATGACAAATTGAATTTATTTGAATATTATTTACAATTAACGCTAATTATTATAGTAACAGACCATAACCTTCTGCAACAGTATTGGATTTCCAGCCTCCGTGACTTTTCGCTAATTCTCTTTCGATTGCATATCCGAGAATAATCGATACTTGCGGTTTTATAACGGTACAAAGCTGACTTGTCATTGGCTGAACACCTGTACTTTAATGAGTAGATGTACTTTAATGACATGCATTAAAGGACTGCTACCAGGTGTATAATTACTACATTTCGGCATGGTCGAGCATAAAATATGTAATGCTTTCTGCAAAAATGCAGTTCATTTTTCCATTTTTGCGGATAATATCGCTTATCAATTTAATTTCTTGGATCCATCCATAGCTCTGCCCAAGGGCAGGTCGTTAACTACAAATCAAGAACCCCTCCCATCGTTCCTATTTTCCGCCTTCCTCTTAGTCTCCGCTAACGATTGAAGTTTTCTTAATGTTGTATATATGATATCCTCTTCTGTCCCGAGATTTACTTCCATTCACCATTTCTTCCAGTGCAGTTTTCAATAAGCAATTTCTTTTTTAGCTAGCCACGCAGATGTTTTAAACTAAGTACAAATGAATATGCACCAAAATAAAAAATACGTCATTTTTCTGCACTGCAAGCAACAGCAGTAATAGCAGTAGTGGTAGTAATAGTGGCGCTAGTAATAGTGGTAATAATAATAGCAATGCCAATAGTACTAATAGTAGTATTAGTCTAATAATTGTAGTAGTCGTAGTAGCAATAATACCAATAGTACTCTTGGTAGTAGTAAAAGTAGGAGTGGCAGTGATAGTAGTAATAATAGTAGTGCGAACTGCAATAATTTAGTGCAGTAGTACACTAGCGTTCATTAGAGATCCCAAGAGGAGTCCGGGTATATTGCAGGCCAATTTACAGGTCCTCCCCGGCCGAACCACCCTTTGTCAAAAGTGTTGGTTATTACTTCATGAATTGGCTTTGAAAAACTCAGCTGATTCCCATCAATAGGCCGAGCTCTCCCAGTTAAAGGAAGTGTTCGCGATTTATTGGATTTCCTACCTATGGTTATTTAACAAAACAGTATTTGTTTAGGGATTCTAAATAAATCCTAGAAGTTTGAACATTTTATATAAGTTACATATTGGTATTCCTTTAGTTAGTATTTATTCATTTATTTAACCTCGTGGAGATAAGGCCGTCAGGCCTTCTCTGCCCCTCTACCAGGGGATTACAACTATAGTATGAACACTAAAATTACAATTAATATTAAATTTACAATTCCAATTACAATAAAAATTACAGTACGACAAGATTACCTGATTAATGAAAGCTCGACATTTTATCATATAAGTTAAGTACAAAGAATATTTTTGTATTTACTGAATTTCAAATTAAACCTACAATAAAAAAATTATATAGTGATGAAATTAAACCTACAATAAAAAAATTCTATAGTGATGAAATTACCGAATATTGAAATATTTTGTGATAGATTAAGAGAACTATTTACATGAAACCATGTCTGAACGAGTCTCAATTACTGACCAAGTGCCTAGTAAGTTTGTGTTTGAATTAAAGTTTATTTCGACAGTCCCTGATGCTAGCAGGTAACGAATTCCAGAGTCTTGGCAGGGCTATTGTGAAAGAGGATGAGTATGAGGAGGTACGAGGGGATGGTATTGTTAGTATTGTTTCATGGTGAGAGCGTGTGTTCTTATTGTGGTGGGAAGAAAGGTAAGTGAGCGATACGACAGGTACGAAGGAATAGAAGAGTTCAAGATTTCGAAGAGAAGGAGAAGTGAATGTAAATTTCTTTTCCTATCTAGTTTAAGCCAACCTATTGTTTCCAGGGATGGGGTAATATGATCATATTTACGAACATTGCTTACACTTTGAAGTTTCGTTTTGTTGTCGCTAGAAAGGTCAGTCAGTAAAATGTCAGCACAGTCAAAATAGGAAAATACAAGCGTCTGCACAAGGGACTTTTTTAAGCAAGAGGGAAGATGAACATTTATCCCTTTTAGCACATGAATAATAGAATATACTTTTGTGCGAGATCGTGCGTATTTGCTTGCTTTCCGCACAAAACCAATACGCGGTAAGTATGAAATACCACATTCAGTATTCCCAACGCAACACACATAACAATTTCCCTCTTCTTACCGCTTTAGCGCCATATTCATTTTACTGCTTTAGGCTTTTAACATATTATTTTAGAGACGTTTAACATAGTAATAATTATAAATTATAAACTTATCACTGCAATTTCACCTAAATTTCACTGTTAATTATTGTTTTTAAATATTTGCAAAAATTAAGTAAACTCTAGAAGACCACAAAAGTTACTGCATTTGTAATGCAAGTAACATTAAGGAAGCCGTGAAAAAGTCAACAAGATTCCAGATGCCGATGTTATTACTGCAATATGTTATATAAATAATATTGTTAAAATATTAAAATGAAAAATGAATCATTACATAACCTTACCGTTTGTTTTAAGTTCGCATTTATAGACTGGGGGAAAAAAAATACAGACGTATATCACGGCCTGCTGGAATATAGTCAACACAGAAAACACTTTATAGCAACAATGTTGAAGATAGATATATTTGTTTTCCAAAGTTGCCGTCATTGAACAGAAACCAAGATGGAGATTTCATTGCAACTAATTAGAAATTCCTCTTTCAGGTATGTAATAAACGATCTTCGCACAAAATAATGTACGATACACGAGTGGTATGTTTGTTTTCATGTTCTCGGAAATTAAAAAAGCTCAACTACGTTTCGCTTTTTCAATCTTTTCCTCGAACATGAAAACATCAACATACCGCTCTTGTAACGTATATTACTATTCTGCAGGTTTCTGTGATTTGCATACATATCTACATAGATTATGGTAAAATAAAAAAAAACATTCGCCTCTGACTGTGAGTCTGCATTGAACTCCTGTATTAGTGTGAAATGTATTCTTTTCTTTCTCCTGCAGTGTCATAATTTTGGAACAGGCTGTAAGTCCATCAGATACTCCGGAAGAGCGGCCATCATAAACACATTGCGCCTATCTGCAAGCGCACAAGAAACACTTTGCTTGTCTAATGATATTCACAACTTCGCAAGATTAGCCCTGTCATTCTTTGTTGGAATACTTCCAGTTCGCCTTGTCTCCACCCACTTGCTCCAGCCAGCGAAGTGGTCTGCATTTCAGACATGGTGCCGACGCGGCGCTAGATTCCTAATGAGTGATATTGTTTTGCAAAATAAAGTTAGTAAAACTGCGAGAAGAAGGAAAAACCGTTGTATCAAATGTGAAGTTCTGTTTAGTATGCTTCGTATTTAAGTCTGAAAATAGACATTATAACTCTAAAATATTTTGAAGTAATCCATTATAAACGTTTCAGTATGTCATAAGCATTACATAAAAACCGACGAGGATCAGTATCTTCTAATGTTAAGTAAGAAATAAATACTATAACGTAAAAAAGAGATTGAGCTCCAATGTTCGGAAAAGTCCTCACGACATTTACAATCAGATCTCATGCTTAACTGGAGGAGGTGTGACTACATAAACTCTTGTAACAAAGACAGCAGAGCAGGTTTAGCGTGGCTAAGATTGGGGGCATCGAAGGGTAATAAAATTATCAATGAAGAAGGGGAGCGTCTTTGTCCGCTTTGCAAAGAAAACGACTCCTATAAGCATATTTTATTACAGTGTGTCGAATTGGAACATGTACGGAGCAAATATCTACCACCCTCGATGCTAAGTCAGAATAGGAGTTCGCTTGCATGTCTTGACCTCATGGGGAATAGAGAATGGGAACAAAAGATTGGTTTGTTCCTCTTGAAGGCGAGAAAGAGAACTTCAGCTGTTGAAGTTTGTGACGCGAACTGAGGAAGGGATAATAGTACTCACCCAACTGTACACTTTTATGTCTTTTAGGTTAGGATATATTATATAATGGGTTTTATTGTGCCATTTCCATTTTAATATGTGTGTTCTTTTAGAGAGTAGTTGGATGTAATCTTAGGTGGGGGGGGGAACCTGCAAAGGAGGACTTCTTTTGGGTACAAAGCACGTACGGTCAGAAGACCCGTGCATTGGATTTTAGAGAAAATTATGATAATATCAAATCTGTATGTATAATATTACTCAATAAATCCATCTATCAATCAAGAGGAAGTGATACAGAAACAATCGAAAAATACTGATTGATTGATTGATTTTTTGGATTGATCGGTTGATTTAAATGGGGAGTTATAAGAACTCTGCACCTAGACATGTGTTTATAGATTCTTTGACATAAATTCCATTAGATTTAAGGTGAGTCTGAGTTGTTATACTACCAATGTTAAATTAATCATTCTTAAGTATCTTCATCTCAGAAAGTATTATAAATATTTCTATGAACATTTTCTGCTTATTCTTATCTCAAAAATGCTAAGATCTTGTTTAGAAAATGTACTTTGTGAAATTGATAAGGTTTGAGATTTTCTTTAACTGATTACTTTAAAAAAAAGCAAAACAATATTAAAATTCAGGCACGAAAAAGGTTTTTCTTCATTTTCTTGTTTGCATTTTTTCTTTCCTTTGCAATCAGCGGTAGGTGAGTACAGCATAGAACATATTTGTCTTTGTGGCCCAGTTTAAGTCAGTTCCTAAATCCGTTAACATTTTAATTAATTCTTATTTAAACCTGTAAATAGCAAAACACTACCTATAACGAAAATACAATATGTTCTTGTGGGATTCCGTTAAGGTAGCGTTGACTTTATGACTAAGTTAATCTAATAATATTGAAAATGTATTGTAACAACGTCAAACTTATCAATATACAAATGTGATTGAACACAGACGATATTTTTACATAATAAAAATAACGATAAACGTTTTCGGTTCGAAGGAACCATCTTCAGATCAATTAATAGATCTACAGAGTAATTATGTTACAAAACACAGTGATGTTTATATGGAGTGGAACGGAGAAATAATGAACAAGGGTGCATATGTAAATGTCACTGGTTAAAAAGGGTTAAAATAGGATAAAACATAGAACATTAACAATAGTATCTATATACAGGATAATTCACAAGGATTTACCGTCACTTACGGAGCATATTTTTGGAGACATTCTGAGCTAAAAATGTCATATAAACATGTGTCCTAATCTCAATATTTTCAGAATTACACTAATTTGAAGTTGTTAGTAAAATACCGTATTCTTTAGTTTTAAGGGTAAAAGAATATTACAGATAAAGAATGAACTACTCAGAAGTATCATCTCTTTAATTAGCTAGTATTCTGAAGTTAAAAATGTGTTGTGAATTCCTTAATTGCTTCGTACAGAATCTTTTTCGATTTTTAACTACAAAATTCCTTTTCTTACGCATTTATCACATCAGTTGTTACAAATCACACCACTCTTATAAACTTTTCAAGACTGTACATTAGGATGCATAATTAAACTGTAAAGAATCAAGTTCCTAAAGTCGTATGATTTGTAACAATGTTTGTGATATGTGCGTAAGAATAATGTAATTTTAAAAATTGAAAAACAAAATCTGTACAAAGCAGTTAACAACACATTTTTAGCTTTAGAACACTAGCCAATTAAAAAAATGATACTTCTGAATAGTTCATTCTCTATTTGTAATATTCTTTTAGCTTTAAAAATAAAGAAAAACGGTATTTTACTAACAACATCAAATTAGTGTAACTCTGAAAATATTGAGATTAGGACAAATGTTTATACGACATTTTTTGCTCAGAATGTCTTCGGAAATAAACGCCATAAGTGGCAGTAAATTTTCGTGAATCACTCTGTATAAGGAAGTAAAATTAGGTATGGACAGGCAGTAATGTAATTAATGATTTGAATTTATATGAGATGGAAAAGTGTTATTATGTAAAAATAGCATCTGTATGTTCAATCACATTGTATACTGATATTTTTATAGTTGTTGCAATACATTTTGAATATTATTGCAGAGTTTATCGGACCCAACATGGTTCTCAAATTTAAGTTCATCTAGTCTTCGGCGTCTAGGACTTGCCTTGAGTTTGGACGCATGCTGTAGACCTGGGGCGTTCTCTGAAACAAGAGCTGTAGAAGCAGACTGCACATATCTGCGGCCGTAGCACAGCATTCTGTACGGCCACAAATCGAATACCACAACGCGAGGTACAGATGCGCTGTCCACGGTATCGGGTTGACAACACAGACATGGAAACACAATACGAAGGCGGCCCGAGGGCTCCTCAGCTTCAACAATGACAGGAGACAGGTATGAAATACTCCAACCGGCACGTGCGTCATTCACCATCATCATCATCATCATCATCATCGGTCTGCAATTTAAGAACACAGGTAAAATTCATATTTACCTTGTCCTTAAAATTCATCTTAATTTATACATGCTCTACCACCTTCAAAAGGGCTTTGGAAAATTGAGTCCTTCTGGAATGACCACTGCTCTGCTATCTCTTTAAGTTCTGATTTTATAGTAGGCCTTCGAGGATTCCAGTTTAGGAAAAGATGATAATGATACACAAGTTACGGTAAATGCAGATCCCAATGTAGGTCCAATTACTGAGGAAGAGATGGATGAAGAGCTAGTACATTGTAAAAATAAGAAAACTCCTGAAGTTGATAGGATAAACACAGACTTGATAATATCCTCCTAATACTGTTAAAACCAGAATTCTTGAGCTGTTGAATATGTGTTGGACAACAGGTTTTGTACCAGAAGAATGGAATATAGCACAAGTATGTCCTATTTATAAAAAGGGAGACAGAGTTAACTGTAATAACTATTTATGGATTAGTCTTTTATGGTCTTGTTATAAGATTTATGCTAGAATAATAACTAAACGTGTAAAACCAATTGTAGAATCACTAATTCGGAGAATCAACATGGATTCAGGAAAGGAAGGTCATGTGAAAATTATATATTTATCATCACACAACTAATTGAAATCGACGAGAATTCAATCTTCCTACATATTTTGCCTTTATAGACTACGAAAAGGCTTTTGATAGAGTTGATCGTAACATACTATGGAAAGTACTGATGAATCGTGGAATCCCATCTCAACTAATTAGTGCTATACAGGGCCTTTACAAAAACAATAAAATAATGATTAAAATACCGAACAGTACACGCGAAATGGTAGAAATAATGCGACAAGGGTGTCCCCTCTCACCCACTATGTTTAATATAATTACATGGACGAAGTCATACATAATGGATGATGAAGATTGAACATTTTACCATTCATATGCTAAATTTTACAACATTATTTTATGCAGACGTTCAAGTGATAATTAGTGGCAGTTAAAATGAACTACAGAAAGCAGATTTCAGATTGAATAAAGTAGCCAGTGATTTTAATATGAAAATCTCGACAGAAAAAAAACCTATGGCATTTGTAGGATAACAACCTTTACGGGTGAAAATTGAATTAAATAATATAATTGCATAACAAGTAAATACATTTAAATATTTAGGCTGCAATGTGACTTACAAGGCAAACTCAGAGATTGAAACTAAAATCAATGTTTTTAATCATTTTTGCGGAACTATACGACGAACATTGGGCAGAACAGTGAGGAAGGAAACTTTATTAAAATTTTACAAAGTTATGGTTCTACCAGCATTCCTTTATGACAGTGAGAGCTGGACATTACGAAAAGATCAAGAACGTAGAATTGTAGCCAGCGAAATGAAGTTCTTAAGATGTCTGGCAGGTTACACCTTGATAGATAACAAGAGAAATGAAGATATAAGGAAGGAGTTAAAAGTGGTAAGTTTAATCGAGACGATTAACAATTATAGAACTAACTGGATACAACATTAAGACAGAATGCCTGAAACACGCCTAACAAAAGCTGCTCTGCAGTATATGCCTAGAGCAGGCATGTCAAAACCCTGCACATTGTGCAGTCGCGCACATTGTGCACTGGTCTCTGCAATGTGCAGTTCCTATTCCCCTACCTGGAGGGAGTGAATCGGCGTGGAGGGGAACGCGACAGGGCTGTACAGTACCTATAGTAGCAGATCAGCTTTTGTTTCAGTAACACAGATCAGTACGGGTGCTCATTGAGCTGTGATTGTGAATGCGTTATGGAAAATAAAGTGAGGAGTCCACACATATAACGAAGAAGAGAAATCACGAATCATATAACATAACTGTTATGATGTTTTCCTCAGCCAACAGTAATTATTTTAAAATGAAAGGCTTTCATCATATCATGTGGACCTAATAGTGATGTGAGAATATAAATCATATTAGTAAAGTTCTCAAAATATGATATTCGCCAGTTCTTATTTCTTAATTAGTACTCTCACGGCAAGACAAACATGACAATGATGTTGTTTTGAAGTCTGTACTAACACAGCCATCAATGGTTAGACGACTTACAACTTTTATTTGATAAGCTGATAAGTGATGAGAATATTGAGTGAGGAATACATGTGAGGGTCTTGAGGTTGTAAGGGAAGGAAGAAAGCAACTATTTGTAAGGCGGAACAAGTTTCTGAAAAAATAATACATAATGGGGAATTTTCTATTTCCCATTACTATATTATCTTAATATACTTACGTTAATAAATCTTTAAACCTGACATAAAGAAAATGTCTTCGCTTCACAGCTTGTGAAGTACTCTTTTAGCTCAATTCAGTAACGCTCCCAACTTGCTGATACTTGCTCTCAACGTTTTCCAAACAAACTATATATAAATTTAAATTCAAGCTTAATTTATACAATTTATTAATAATAATGTGAATTTATATTAATGTACAGCAAGGAAATGATTCCAGTGTAAAAGCCTCAAATTTTCCTACTGTATACAAATCATGTAAATAAATTATTCTTTACAACGACTGCATTGTAATTGTAACTGAGTAAGTCTATTGTTTCTAGTGTTACAATTATTGTCAAATATAGATACTGACAATAACTGTGTTTTTTCCTTCTGCTAAATATGTTTATAATGTCCAAATGTCAATTTAATTGTACACTAGAAGCGCAGAATACATTCTTGTACATCCCTCCCGCTAAGAACTGGTAAGAACAAACATGAATGACGCAACCTGCACAGACCGGCGTTCCGCGCACATGCACTGCACTTTCAGTGTCTTATTTCTGACATGCCTGGCCTAGAGAAGAAGATCGCTGGGAAGACCTAGAAAGAGATGGCGAGATCAATTGTGAGGAGACGTAACAGGCCATTCGAGAGGCCTAATACTTGTTTGAAGATGATGATGTATTAGTCTTTGCCCCCACTTAGTACAGTCTTCCCGCACGATGCGGGGTTAAAAGAAAGAGACAGATGTAGAATTGAATGGAATTTACGGGAGGGGGGTACTATGGTCTAGCACTGCGATCTGTTACGATTTATTGCATTCTCAAGCTAGGCGCATTCCCAAATCCACACCGGCTGACTACACTAAGGTTCGCTGCGTACCCAGATTTCGAGCAGGCAACCCCCCTCGTCCATAGGCCAGCCCTCTCCGTGCGTCGCCAGCCAGTGATCGGGGAATGCTATGGAATGATGACGAAATGGAGAAATGGTGAGGGAATGATGTAGATGCCTTATATGGGGAAAACGGGAGAACCCCGACAAAAACCCCTACTTCGACCTTGTCCGCCACAAGTGTCACTCAATTTTTCAATGAAAGACAGATAATACAATTTTTCCTTGAAATTATTCAAACCTGCTTTACAGGGAGCTACAACCTGAAAGCCAGTTTGTATGAAAGTAATTTAGTTTTGTCCTTTAAATATGCAGAAATATGATCCGAACAAATGTAACTTTTCATTCTGCAAAAGAATTATAAAATGTTACGTATGTTCGGATCAGATATCTACATATTTAAAAAACGAAACTGAAATTCTTTCAGTTATTTATTATCATAATACACTGCTATCTTAAATGGACAGAGCATATTGGGAATTAAATCAATGGCTTTCCGAAAACACATAATAAAATGTTTCACACAAAACAATTTTTTTTCTCGAAAAGGAAGCAAAAACGCGCAAAATTAAATTGAACTTTTTTGTTTCAAATATCTCAAAGAATTACTCCTTAGAATCAGTGCTTTACTTATGGTCACTCTGTACATGGATCACATCCGGAAATTAAGAGGAAGGCGGAAAATAAATAAGATTAGAGAATGCTGTGTTTGCATTGAAGGACCTTCACTTGGGCAGAAAACTATCAGTGAATGACTGAATGAATGGGCCACAAATTTGAAGGAACGAAGGATATGCAGCTCTATAATGACTGCAATATCCTCGATCTAAATTTCTAGAAGCAATTGAGACCCTGCAAGCTGTTCCTGACGTTGCTGTTAGCAGGGCGAACGACTTCTGCTAGTGTTCGCGCGCCTGGCACAACGCAGTTCCATTTCCTATAGGAGACATGAACGTGCCGCTGTTGTCTCCACGAAGCATTTTTCTATTTCCCCAGCAGGTGACCTCAGGAAATTAAAAATCCGTCAGAGTGGAAGGCAAATACAACTCAATGGTTACTCAATAATAATCACTGCCAGTGTAAACAAGTCAGTTGTCTGTTTCATATAACCTCAAACTAAATAAGCAAAAAAATGCATTATTTTCAAATGTGCTTCAAATTCGACTTACTCAATATCCCACTACACTAATTCGGCTACACACGGGGATTTTAGTGCGTTGGTATTGAGATCTTTCGTTCTAATTGAGACAGAGAGGATCGACAGATTATACTGCAAGACGATGGAAGATGAGTAGCAGGAGAAATTCAATGACTCGCAGAATACAATTTTGCTTCTAATAGACTATCTAAAACGGTGCAATGATTTTATTCCACAATAATAATTTCATTTCCTGTGTTTTAATGTGTGTTGATTTCAGGTTAAAATCTCCAAACGAAAGCACTGCATAGACTCAAAAGTGTTCCATGCCTGCCATCTCTTGCACTAGTATGGAACACTGCTGAAAAGACACTCATGGTCCGTGCCTGCCATCTGTTGCAATAGTCGAGAACACGCTGAAAATACACTCATAGTCACCCTTTCATTATCAGTAAAGTAACAAAGTCAGATATATCTTGTAAAAACTCAAAATTTACACATTTAATTATGATCGAACAAAAACAGTCGTATGCACCTTGCCTATAATGACGCTCACATGAAAATTATGAAACTCGCTTATGCTCGTTTTATAAACATACTCGCGTCTTAATTACTACAATTATAGACTCGTTGCTTAATATACTATTTTTTTTTCCTTTTTATGATTTATGGTGGATATATTCTCTAAAGTACAGATTCAATAAATGGAGAAGAAGAAGAAGAAGAAAAAAAGAAAATGGTTTTTTTAACGACGCTAGCAACTGCAGAGGTTATATCAGCGTCGCCGGTGTGCCTGAAATTTTCTCCCGCAGGAGTTCTTTACATGCGACATGAGCCTGTAGCATTTAAACACACTTAAATGCCCTCGACCTCGGCCGGGATCGAATCCGCAACCTCCAGCATAGAAGGCCAGCGCTATACCAACTGCGCTACCGAAGGCGACTTCAATGAATGAATGAATGAATGAATGATAGATAAGTATATGTGAAAGAAGGGAATTTCTATAATTAATGTAGGAATTAATTAATTCTATCACTAAATAAATCCTTGAATGAATGAATGAATGAATGAATACATGAATGTGCAAATAATGTAATGAGTGACTAGATTAATGGGTTGTTCTTAATTAGTCAACTGTCTGAAGAAAGGTTTGAACCTCACAAGTGATACCAACGTCGCACCAATTATGAGGCAACTAGGCCTGGAGATAATGGGGTAGGGTAGCCTGTTCATTTCCCCCTCCACTGAAGACATCGCCAATTAGCTACTATCGGTGACTCAGGAGAACACGAGAGCTGACTGAGGAGGAAGGGATGCGAACCGATAACGTACGACAACACGTGCAATATTTGTACTGCAGTAAGCGGAAACATTAGGTCTCCTTCTGTTCAACTTAGCTTTAATTTCCATTCGCATTGTTACTCATGTTTCCTGCACGAGTAATAACCTGGCTACTGGGATGCTTATCTGAGCGATGTTTATAATAATAAGCAGCGATAGTCAAGAAGATCACATTCTTTCCGCTCGTCTTCTCCTGAGTAACGGACAGTACATATTATACTAATCAGACTTCAGATCCGTACAAACAATTGTTCTTTCTCTGACACATATAGTCAAGTGAGATGTACTGCTTGATAATAGATTTACCTATCAGCCAGAACCTCAATCAGAGGCAGATTAATAGGTACTTATAGTGAATAAAGTAATAAGTTACGAATAAAATAAATAATAGATTATTAACAATAGAAATAAGATAAGAGTAAATAACAACATCACGAAAATAAATATTAATCTTTTTTCAATCCTAGAAAGATCAGAAGTCCAAATCTGGCGACATTTTGAAACATACGCGAATTTTAGATCATATTTGCTAAGTATTCAAGTTTAGTACCTGCATGACTTTATATTGATATTCTGTCTGTACATCTACTAGTCAGTTTTATGAAACCTGGCTTAAAGTCGGCGCTTAAATGTGTAGCTACCACAGGCGGCCATGCTTTATAACTCCAAGAACACCAGCTCGCGAGTTTACATTTCCCCGTCCCGGGGGAAATAAAAGCAGAAAAGTTGTGTTGGTCACGGAAACCAATAAAAATATATGGCGAGACATAACTCGACTGGTCGCGACAAACAAGACGGGCGATAAACACGTTTAAGATGACCGCATGATGTTACACAGATGCAACTGCACTCTTTAGTAAAGAAACTGATTAAGTCTACGTATTCCTCTCTGACTGGCTTATCCTCGAGCATAAATATTACACAATTTGCATACACAAGAATTGTATCTAAGCAACTGTTAAAACGGTACAGAATATTCAACTAAAAGTATGTAACTCTATTGGAGATGTCTATCGACTAATAATTTTGATCGTTTAACATATCATTAATCGATCAATCGAGAGGTTAATCGAATTTTAATCTATTTTAAATAGTTCGTAAATTTGAAGAAAAAAACCCAATGTAATTTTATAATCTTCTTCTTATTGCAATTTTTCTACAATACAGCTTATCCCTCACCCAAAGAAATTTTCTTCCCCCACAAATCTCTATCCCCAGCATCTTCTTCAGCAAAATCTCTTCTACTGGGTGTTCATTTCAAAGTGTGTCATGACGTCACTGTTGTTGGGTCACCGATTTGAAGCGAGTTTCAACTTATATGTTAGAGAAGTTGCCTATTATTTAAGGCGTTCTTCAATCTGAACTTGAGAACGTGTACAGTATAACTTGAACGTCGTAGCAACAGATGGCGGTCTGTACAGTCTGTGTGCTACCATAACCTCTTTCGAACTGTGTTTTGCGCCGGCAAGTCGTACGCAGGGTATTTGTTATTATCGGTTGCGTACGGTAACATTCCACAACACAAATCAAATGCTCCGTGTCCATGTTGACCGTCGAAGTTAATGTCAACAAATACGTAAGTAATCGTCCTAACCCTCTCCCCATATCCCGACAGTACGTATTTCCAAACAATTAACATTCCTGCCACTACCGGCGTTACCGTACGTATCGGTACGTACTCTTCAGAATGAACGCCGTACTTGCTAGCCAACTTCTCTGCCTCTTAGATTATACACCTGAGCTGCGGAAGTGTAGGAAGATTGAATTCTCTAGGCTCATCAGCTAGCCACATGACGGCATACAGCGAGCCAAGACACATTTTGAACTGAACACCCAGTAGTCATACTCCTTCTGACGTCATCCATACATTCGTCGGTTTAAAAGCAAAATACATTAAGGGGGTGCTGGATGAAATTTCTAATTTTTAACTTTTTTTTAACCTACGTCCTTGATTTTTTTACACATAATAACAATGTGATAGATAATTATGTGATTCAATTAGTTGCTGAGTTATTAACAAAAATATATTGAGAAATTTTCATATTTCAAAATTAAATGTATCGCTCAATTTTTCAGTAAAATGTTTGGAATTCTTTTATAAGACCAGTCGCATATTTATAAAAACATCACGGATTGGTTTTCCTATATTTTTATTACAAAAGGGAAAACAATTTTATAACCACTGCGTACCTAAAAATAGACATTTTTCATTGCCAATATAAATATTTCATTTTTTTATTCCAAAAAAAATATTAATTTAATCTTAAAACCCATGCGCTATTTTCTTAACAACAGCGTGCAGAACATGCACTAAAAATGTCATGTTCCTAGCGAAAAATTGTAAGAGCCTTTACACTTCGAACCTGACGAAATGTGCTGAAAAAAAAAGTGAGAAAACAGATTGTAATGTTGTATGGAATTGAATTTTAAGGGTGCAAGCAGTCATTTATATATTGCGTCATTTTTATGCTTGGAGCACCGCAGAGCATTTAAACTTGCTCAACTTATAAATAAGAAATTGCTTATTCATTTTTTACAGGAAAGGGAAAATACGATTTTGACCGAAAATGACCAAAATTTCACCCGTCACTCCCCTTAAGTCAAAATTATTACTTATGAGAAAAAGGCGTATATAATACATAATATCTGTGTATAAACTTAGAATTTGAAAATGAAATACACATAAAGAGAAACAACTTACTAAAAAATATTTTTAGGATTATGTTTTGTCAAGAACTTTCAAACTACTTTTTTTTTTTCAGAAATAATATTTTTTACTTAATATGTTTTCAATATTTTAGGAGAAAAATTCGCTCCGGCGCCGGCGATCGAACCCGGGTCATTGGTTCTACGTACCAAGCGCTCTGACCACTGAGCTACGCCGAATTCAATCCACAGCACCGGATCGAACTTTCCTCCTTCGATGTTTCCCTTTGTGGCCTGACTCCAAGTTAGGCATATATATATATATATATATATATATATATATATATATATATATATTGACATGTATTCAATCTCAACAGATAAATTCTGTAGAACAAATTAACATATCTATAATATTTTAATATTTTTTGCTCGGAAACGGAAGCTTTGTTCTCTTGGTTCTCCTCTTCTCCCCCTTCCCTCCGCAGACCACTCAAGCATCATATTCGGTATTCTTCCATTTTTCGTCCTCTCCACGTGTCCAAACCATTTTAATCGGCTTTCTTCAATTACTTCAATAACATTCTTTTCTACCGCCACAATTTCTCTAATTATTTGATTACTAATTGTTTCCCTTCTTGAGCTTCTTGCTGGTATGTGCAAGAAGTCCATTTCAGTTGCCAATAATTTGCTTTAATGTAATGTCCAAGATTCTGCCCCATGTAACATAACACTTCGTACCAATGATTTATAAACAGAGATCGGAACTTTGGCAGAATGCCTTTTTAAATGTGTTAAATCTATCTTCATTTTGAAAGTAAATCTGTACGAATTATACCTTTATGATTGAAGCGTCACAGTTTTATCTTGCCCCTTTCTGCCTTTTTTAATATAAATGCCTAATTTACAAAATAAATGCTTTTTTGTCTTTATTTCATTATTTATTATTTATTAATTTATATTAACAATTGCCTACAGGTATATTTTAATTTATTTCTATAACCGCTACAATGAAAGTGACTTCACCGAATGTATACTCGTATTATTGTCTTTCAGTCATTTCATATTCTCTTTGCAACAATGAGTGCGGGTTTAACGTTATTTTTAACGGTTATTTTTCTTTCAGTTCTCATTGCGACGTTCTTGTGCCTAGCTAAATATGTTATATCGCAACATATCAGTACAACCAGACACAAAAATACACTTTCCAAGGCTACTGGGAAGAAGATTTCTTTGCTTCCAAAAGTAATTGTAACATCGAATCGAAAATCTCAATTTGCATTCGACTTATGTAAAGCATTTCTTGCTGCCGAAATCCCTTTGTGGAAAGTGCAAGATTGTGGGTCTAGTGCAAGGCTTTTGTAATTGCCTTTTATTGCGTATGTTAGCTATTTATGATACCTTTTTGCCTGCCTATTTTAATGATTCATAATGCCTAAACTTTCGGACTCTGCTTATAAATTAGGGTTTTTGTTTTATTTAAAATGTTGCTACTCCAAGGAACCGAGTTCAACATATCAATTATAATCCTTCCTTCACTTATTCTTTTTGAACTTCACCTACACTCTTCCCATCGGCTTCTAAATTTGATCTCAAATATTTTATAGTTTCACAATTATGCTATAAAGAAGAACACACATTTCACAAATATTTTTAATTTCATGTATGTACAAGTTGCATCAATATATTTCCGAACTAAACTTATATTTGGATGGAGACCAACAGATAATTAAAAAATATTGAGATATTTGCACAAATCTGTTGATGGCAGCATAATTTAACTCGGAAAAAAAATCAAGAATGCGATATCTAAATTTTGCTGCTATTTATAAGCAAAAATTAGTTTATTGCATAAAATACATTTATTTATTTTGCTTTGAAATATTAATTCAACTGCTGGTTTCATATTAAAAATCGGTTAGACTTTTTTGGTATTATTTGTGGTATTTTTTTGTAATAGTATGAATGTTATAATACTTATTGCATAAAAAACAGATTTATTTCAATGGCCAATATCTCGAAACAGGTTTTTGGAGCTTCGTCTCTTATTGCGTAACTCCGTCCATTTATTGCACCGTTGAACATAGGCCTGCTTGCGCGTGACACTGAAGATAATTGCTTCCATGCCTGTTGAGTCAGTCTATAAAACAGTGTCTTCTTTTTAGTAGGTTACGACGATATATCAACATCTCAGGTTATAGCGTCTGAATACGATGAAGATGATAATGCCGGTGAAATGAGTCCGGGGTCCAGCACCGAAAGTTACCCAGCATTTGCTCAAATTGGGTTGAGGGAAGACACCGGAAAAAATCTCAACCAGATAACTTGCCCCGACCGGGATTCGAACCCGGCCGGACGCGTTAACCTTTACTCCACAGGTGTGGACTAAAACAGTGTCACATCGTCTTTAAGAACTGAGCTTCTACACGTGATTTTGTACAAACATGTCAAGGACCTATTGCGATTTTTCTAGAAACTCTCCATATACGCCTTAAGGGTAGTCTTGTTCTCTGTCTTTTGAGTGATGTATTTAGTATAGTTTCCAGGCGTTTCCCTGGTTATAGATAGCTTCTCCGTCTCCTATTTCCTTTGTGTTATCTAGATTCAGGACAGTCCGGAAACTTATTGATTGCCACTTGTATATGGCAACCCGAGCCACCTGGTTTCGCGGCCAGACGCACTAACCGTTACTCCACAGGTGTGGACTAAAACAGTGTCAGATCGTCTTTAAGAACGGAGCTTCTACACGTAATTTTGTGCAAACATGTCAAGGACCTATTGCGATTTTTCCTACAATCTCTCCATATACGCCTTATGGCTAGTCTTCTTCTCTGTCTTTCGAGTGATGTATTTAGTATAGATTCCAGGCGTTTCCCTGGTTATAGATAACTTCTCCGTTTCCTATTTCCTGTGTGTCATCTACAGTAGATTCAGGGCAGTCCGGAAACTTATTGATTGCCACTTGTATGTGGCAAATAATAAAAAATGAATAAATAAACAAATACGTAAATAAATACATTAATGTATGTATGTGTATGTATGTATTTATTCACACTGCAAATTGATAAACATTCGGTACCAGTGGTAACTAATTACACTCAATAATTACAATAATAATAAAATAGTCATGATATTAATAATAAAATAATATTAATAGCAATATATAATACTATTAACAAGGAGCATCCTAAATTAAATGAATCGCTTAATATAAAATAATTAATTAAAGTAAATCTAATTTATATCTTAACCCTAAGTTAGTACTTAAATCACGAGTATATATTATGATATATGTTCGAACTTGCACAAGTACCTTTCAGCACTACACTCATTTCGCTATCAATTCACTCACTGCACTGGAACTAAGACACCTTTTACTGACACTATCCTGATTTCATTAACACTTCAAAAACATTTCTCTGTTCAAATACTTTGCACTACCACTGTAAACTAATAGAACTTCACTGACACAAACACACTTCACTGTCACAACACATTTCACAGACACAACACGCATCTTCACTGAAACAACATTTCAAATAACAGAACATCAATTACATCCTTATTATTCCGTAGAATTGTACTTACTGTATTAACCTCAAATCGCTAGGCTACACCCCATTACAAGCACTATAAATCTATTTTTCTGCCACTATAACTCACAAAATTTACTTATAAGCTCACTGCACTCTCACTACAACACACTGCACACCCAATATAAACCACTGGAGATTCACTATGTTTCTCTGCTTACTCACTATACTTGTAAAACCACAAAATAGTCTGCATAATGTATTACCGTCTATTAGTAAAGTCTTTAAGCCTATTTTTAAATATATTTTTGGTTATTGGTAAAGCCTTTAGTAAGACTGGAGGTAGAGCATTCCAGTCTCTGATAGTACGATTGAGAAAGGAAAACTTTCCAGTGTCCGTCCTCTGTCTTCTTTCCCTCAATTTATGTGAGTGGTCGTTCCTTGAAGAGTAATTTGGCGGCTGCAACCTATTCTTTATTTCACTCCAGGCAGGCTTACCTCTGTATGTTTTGTATATTGCGCATAATCGAATTCGCGTTCTTCTGTCCGTGAGTGTGTCCCATTTTAATGTTGAATTATTACGACAACGTTTGAGAGCCCGTTTTTTAATTTTTTCCAATGTTTTATGATCTTAAATGTAACTGAATTCCAAAGGTCAATCGATCATTACACTGTACTGGTAATATCAAAGTTCCGTATAACTTAGTGTTGGGTCTGCATACCATAGTCCAGCGGTCATCAAATATTACGTCATATAAAATACAGCCCACAAAACACAGTAAAGGGACAGTAGGACGGAGATGATACCCAACTGTTTAACACTGAATGAATAAAAGGAGGGAGATCATGCCTTACCCCTCCGGTCTGTTTGTGTATTAAGGGGTAGATTAGCGAATCACGAAATGCCGAGCAATGCCACAGTCTATGCAGGACAGCTGTTTGAATTCTGCTGCTGCAGTCAGACCCAGCGATCCGCGCCGTGTTTAAAGCCAGGACTGCTAGACGTACCTTCTTCACGGTCACTGCTCGATTTCTGTTGCTCTACTGTGGTTAACTTTTTTATTCCCTTTGTCTCGCTCTCAATTCCGCTTTTTAAACTTCTCTCTATCGCTCCTCTTCTCCTCTTTCCCGTCTCTTCGCATCATTTTCTGCACCATTGTGTGACTGGAATTTGACAATTGCTTGGAGAAGTCGGTTGAAAAAGTCTTCGCCAGTGCATTACGACATTCCTGCTTCATTGAAGTGCGAACAATCAGTGTCGTATTGAATTTCTGCCCAAGTCATCCAATATTATATTTTTATCTGAGTATCGCACGTTAATGCCAAAATCGCTACTCTCGGACGTAATATATAATGACTGGTTTCTCCAAGTATTGTTAGAACACTTAACGACAGTTAAATTCTAAACAGTTTATTCTTACGATGTACCTAAGTAGGCTACATTATGACATTTCCGTGCAGAAATTTTGGGTCATCATAATATGATGAAGGATGAGTCAAAGGAGAATAGTAATATACGTTAGAAGAGCGGTATGTTGACGTTTTCATGGTCGAGGAAAAGATTGAAAAAGCGAAACGTAGTTGAGCTTTTTTAATTTCCGAGAACATGAAAACAAACATACCGCTCGTGTATCGTACATTATTTTGTGCGAAGGTCGTTTATTACATACCTGAAAGAGGAATTTCTAATTAGTTGCAATGGAATCTCCATGTTGGTTTCTGTTTAATGACGCCAACTTCGGAACACCAAATATCTTTCTTCAACATTGTTGCTGTAAAATGTTTTCTGTGTTTTCCAGCAGGCCGTGATATACATCTTTCTTTTTTTTTCCCCCAGTCTATAAATGCGAACTTAAAAACAAACGGTAAGGTTATGTAATGATTTATTTTTCATTTTAATATTTTAACAATATTATTTATATAACATATTGCAGTAATAACATCGGCATCTGGAATCTCGTTGATTTTTTCACGGCTTTCTTAATGTTACTTGTATCAGGAATGCAATAAGTTTCGTGGAGTAGTAGACTTTACTTAATTTTTGCAAATATTTAAAAACAATAATTAACATTGCAATTTAGGTGACATTGCAGTGGTAAGTTTCCAATTTATAATTATTACTATGTTAAACGTCTCTAAAAATAATATGTTAAAAGCCTAAAGTAGTAAAATGAATGTCGCGCTTAAGCGGTAAGAAGAGGGAAATTGTTATGTGTGTTACGTTGGGAATACTGTATATGGTATTTCACACTTACCGCGTATTGGTTCTGTGCGGAAAACAAGCAAATACGCACGATCTCGCACAAAATTTCTTTCCGGCACCGGGATTTCAACCCGGATTTTCAGCTCTACATGCTGACGCTCTATCCACTAATCCACACCGGATTCCCATCGTGATGCCGGATTGCATCCTTTCAGTTTAAGTTTCACCTCTTGGGTTCCCTCTACTGGCCTATTCTCATGCACTGTGTCATAGATGATGACGCAAAATTTCTCCACGTAAATATCATATGTACTTCAGTACATCGTAATAATATATGATATGAGAAAAATAAGCAATTAGGGATTTAAGACGGCGCTTATTCCGTCAGATCCAGGCCACTTAGTCACTCATAACGAGTGCACATCTGCACAAGTGTGGACATTGTGCCACTGTCATACAAGATTAATCTAGTCTCTACATTCATATCCCACCTCCCTCTAAATCCATTTTAATATTATCCTCTCATCTACGTCTCGGCCTCCCCAAAGGACTTTCTCCCTCCGGTCTCCCAACTAACACACTATGTGCATTTCTGGATTCGCCCATACGTGCTACATGCCCTGCCTATCTCAAACGTCTGGATTTAATGTTCCTAATTATGTCAGGTGAAGAATACAATGCGTGCAGTTCTGCGTTATTTAACTACATCCATTCTCCTGTAACTTCATCCATCTTAACCCCGAATATTTTCCTAAGAAACTTATTCTCAAATACTCTTAATCTCTGTTCCTCTCTCGAAGTGAGAGTCCCAGTTTCACAACCATACAGAACAATCGGTAATATAATTGTTTTATAAATTCTAACTTTTAGATTTTTTGACAGCAGACTGGATGACAAAAGCTCTCGGTCGAATAATAACACGCATTTCCAGAATTTATTCTGCGTTTAATTTCCTCCCAGTGTCATTTATATTTGTTACTGTTGCACCAAGGTTTTTTAATTTTTCCACCTCTTCGAAGGATAAATCTCCAATTTTTATTTTCCCATTTCGTATAATATTTTGGTCACGAGACATGATCATATACTTTGTCTTTTCGGGATTTACTTCGAAATCTATCGCTTTATTTGCTTCAAGTAAAATTTCCATGTTTTCCCTAATCGTTTGTGGATTTTCTCCTAACATATTCACGTCATCCGCATAGACAAGAAGCTGATGTAACCCTTTCCATTCCAAACCCTGTCTGTTGTCCTGAACTTTCTTAATGGCATATGCTTCAAATACGGATTGACATTTGCAGAACTGCACTCTCGGTTTAAAGAAAGGGTGTTTCCGGTCAATAAAAACTCAGCTAATTAATTAACCAAACATCATAGAGACAAAACCGATATTTTTTTAAACTGGAATGTTCAACGTAAAGATTATTTTTTGGTCCTACAGAATTATCTATTATGGTTAGCATTGGTTATTAATGAGAAAAGAACTCGTTCCGGCGACGAAGATGGAACCCGGATTCCCAGCTGTACGCACTGGGCGCTCTAACCATTGAGCAATGCCGAAGTTCAATCCCTAGCACCTGATCGAATCCTTCAATGGAGTATTCAAGTTTTCAGATGATAAGAAGGATAAATAGAATTAAGAGTATACGAGTACCTTAAGGGTTAAAGACAAAGAACAAGGACAGGTAAAACTTATACTTATATCTATATATCTATATCTATTCTATATCTATGCAGTGGCGAAAGTGGAAGTAGATCGGAACTCATAAGAGTAAAGAAACAAATGTAAGCATACAAATGAACGTGGCAATGATCTGTGCTTCTTTCCCATGTGAGAAAACAGGATATTATGATGATGATGAAGATTGATGATGATGATCATGATGATGATATTTAGCTCACTAAGTACAATGCGTATAATTCATTTATTACGTCACCAGATAATCTGAAGAAAATATATAACTATAGAAAGTATCTTAAATTGTTCGCACGGAAAGAGAGACAGAGAGAGGGAGGGAGAGAGAGAGAGAGAGACGAGCTTATCCGAAGCAGACTCTCACTATCTGCGACCACATCAGGACGCATTCTAATGAACTTATGATGGCCCGCCACAAGATTTACAGTGACAACGCAGGAAGAAGGAAAACCTTGGCAGCCCAAGCTGTGCTCCGGGCTCCAAAAACATCACGCCCACTAACTCCCCACTCCCTCCTTTCATTCAATCTTGTAGCTTTCGGGTTAATTACAAACAAGAGACACGTGATTTGAAGTTAAATAATGCATATCATCCTACACTGCCTAAACTCTCAACATGAATTAGAGTACCTGAATTTTAACGCAAGCATGTGTTAGTTTTACATACAGCGGAGTCCCTTCGTTTTTAATAAATAGGGGTAAAACTATTAGCCAATCAAAGGTCATTTAATACGTTTGTACGTACTGTGTACTACGTTACTGGTCTTATGTCTCCGCCCCTATCTAAGCGAAGCTACCACCGCCGAGCGATGAACTCAGTGACTGGTAGATATAGGACAGATGGTGTAAGCAGCCGGGCGAGAGCAAACACTATACATTCTTGCCTATAAGCGTTGGAGGGACTACGCAACAGATTCCCCACAAGTTTCAACTTAATTTTTTGTTTGAGTAAATGTATTATGAAAGGATATCAGTCTAAATTACTTAAAAACATATTTATCGTTAATGTTAAAACAATTATTTTACTTAGAGGAGTTACCACTATGTTGCTAAAAAATCTTCTCCTTATATTTGTATGTGTACATATTTAGATACTAAAATAATTTTTATTCAAGTTTGTATTTTGATGTATAAGTGAAAATAAATTTCTTTCTTCTTCTTTACTGTATATTTTGATGTAAACGTCGAGCATGAGCAAAGCGGTCGCCTATCAGTAACGTATTGAGTGGTGTTCCTGAAGTGTGCGGAGTCAGATAGCTTTCCAAATTAGAAGATTCAATAACAGAAGTTTTCACAGAGGGATTCAGTGTAGTTATTCAACTTTCATTTATTTTTAAATATATAATTGAACCACACATTTTTCCGAAGTATGGAGAGTAAATTGGGAATTGATCGTCACGTAAAAATGTAATCCCCTCCTTTGTTCTCCTTATGTTTCTCTTGTTATTGTTCCATTCCGCTTGTTCTCCTCGTCTTCGTCTTTTTCTCCTTGAATTCCCTTTGTTCTCCTTGTGCACTTTTTGTTATTGTACTACACCGCTTTCTCCTTGTTTTCGCCTAGTTCCTCTCTTATTTCCCTTTTATCCTTATATTCCCTTTGTTCTCATTGTATTCCCCTTTTCTCCACATTTTCCCTTTGTTGTTCTATTCCGCTTTTTCTACTTGTTTCCGTCTTCTTCTCGTATTCCCCTTGTTCTCCTTGCATTCTTCTCGTACTCTTTGTCTTCCCCCTGTTCTTATTTTTTTCCCTTCTACCCCTTCTTCTCTTTCTTCACTCTCTGTATTATCCTTGTTCTCCCAATATTCCCCTTGCTCTCCTTATGTTTCCCTTGTTCTTCTTTTCTCCTCCTTTTCCTTGTGTACCTCTTGTTATAGTTCTATTTCGCATCGTTCTTCTTGTATTTCCATTGTTCTCCTTGTGATCCTCTTATTCTTCTTTCCTTCCCGTTATTCTCCTTGTGTAACCCTTGTATTCCGCTTGCTCTCCTTGTCTTCGTCTTATTTTTCTTGTATTTCTCCTTTTCTCATTGCATTCCCCTTATTCTCCTGGTTTTCCCGCTGATATCTTTATATTTACAAGGAATAGGATTTTTTCCAATAGCTCTCATATTTACTGCGACTAGTGATCATTTCATTCATTCTCTTCTGCCCAAGGACAGGTCCTTCATTACAAACCCAGAATTCTCAAAATCTTTCCTATTTTCCGCCTTCCTCTTTGTCTCCGCATATGACCCATATTACATTAACGTCTTCTATCATCTGGTATCTTCTTCTACCTCGAACTCTATTGCCGTTCACTATTCCTTTCACTGCATCCCTCATTAGGCAGTTTCTTCTCAACCAGTGATTCAATAATTCATTTTTCTCTTCCTGGTCAGCTTCAGCGTCATTCTTTCTTCATACACTCTTTCCAATATAGCTTCATTTCTTATTCTGTCTGTCCACTTAACACGTTCCATTCTTTTTCCGTAAAATGCTTCTATTCGCTTCTCTACTTCGTCGTGATGTCCATGTTTCTGCCCCATACAATGTCATACTCACACAAGGCATTCACTAGTCTCTTCCTTAATTCAATTTCCACAGATGGCACAAGATGATACATTTTCTATTAAAATGTTCTTTTGCCATTGATATCCTCCGTTTAACTTCATGGCAGCAGCCCATGTTACTGCTTGTAGTACACTCCAAGTATTCGTCCACTTATTCTACTCCATCATTTAGAATTCGCAAATTTACCTTCTTTATTTTTCTTCCGATAATCATGGTCTTCATAGTCTTTGCATGTATCTTGAATCCCATACTGTTCACAGCTGTCATTTAGCTCCAGTAGCATATCCCTTAGTATCGTCTCCTCTTCTGCTTAAGATGTCAAATCATCATGCAAATCTTATGCACTTTGTCTTCTTCCTCCTAATATAACACCTCCCATGTACTAAAAATAGTTCTTCAATAAATCCTCCAAGTAGATGTTGAACAGGGTAGGTGATAAAGGGTATTGTTCATAATTATTCGCAAAGAATTTTCGGAAATGAATTCATTCTGAAACTGGGGTAGAATTGAACTACTAGGCACGGCGCTGTGGGAAATTTGGAGTCAGGCGTCAAGGAATGGTGGAGTGGGAGCTGCGGACAGCTTCTAGTCGTTCATCTGACTGTTACATGGACCAGGATTTGCACCGTGCTGGCAACTTGTTTAAAGTTCGCCAAGTTGTTGAGGTCTCCAAGTTCATCTCGTCTGATTGTATTAATGCCCCAGGAATATGAAGCTCTAAAGGACGTCATTGTCTTCACGTGCAACGATCACATTCATCGCCGAGCGACCAACTTCCACAAGCGAAATTGGCCATGCAAATTTCAGCAAGCTATAAGAACATATTGCATAACTCATGTAAAATATTAATATGTATGTTATAATTAAGTATTCGACTATCTTGCTCGACTTAGCTTGCATTTCAGTACATGTTTCAATGAATATTTGTGTATTACCAGTCAACACCGAGACAGATAACATAGTACATTGTCGCAAAAATCTCTATGATTTGTTCTCTGGCAAAATACGAGAGATTTGTAATTGATAAAAAAAAAGTTTAGGAGAAAGTGTCACCTAAGTACAGATTCGTAGACCAAGTTTCTTCTGCAATTCTCATGTAAATACCATTACATCATCCATCACAAATATATTTTGATATCACATGCTTTCTCTTACCACTACTGATTATAATCAAACTATTCCAACATTTTCGAAACACGATTTCTTTCTGGTTGCTAATTCCTTTAAACTGCTTTCAATGAACCTATAATTGCTCCATGATGTTCGAAAATATTATAAATATTTTGTAAGATAATTTTTAAAATATCCTTGAAAGTAACCTAACATTATTCCAAAACCATTACAACTTAGTTTTCAATAGTGCCTATAACATTACTTTGAAAGAGTTGCAATACTCATTTAAATAATTACATAAAATCATTGTAACTTAGCGTCAGGTCAATTCATACCTATTTTCCAAATAGACCTATTTTTGAAAATTGCCTTCAAATAATTTTCAAATACCTAAAAACAATGTTGAAATATATCTGAAAATAATGTGTGCGCTATTTTAAATAATTATCATAAACCTCACAAATAATGATGTAATAAATTTATACAAATATTTTTTTTAATTACCCAAAAATTATTTTCAAATATGTTTAAAAATCATGTATGAATAACCTAAAATGAATTATATAAACCACAATGTTATACTTATCGCATGAGCTAATATATGAAGAAACAGTAAAATAAAATGAAAAAGGAAAAAAAAAAAAACCACAAAATAACAATTTTCAATAATAATTATACGAGACAAATTTTTGAAAATTAAGTCTAATTATTTTAAACTATATCTGAAAGTCAAGTGAAAATAATTTCAAAATAATTGTAAAAACCGTCAATACTTACTTATAATATATATAAAATGTAGTACAAACAATTTTAAATCACATGAAAATTATTTTCTATTATACAGAACTTATGTGTGAATCAATATAAAATAATTATAACACCATTCACAAACATTTAAAAATCGTTTTAATCATTTAATTTAACTCAAAATAGTTTAAAAACTAATCTCATAGTTACGTGTGAATTACGCTGAAATAATTCCAAACATCGTAAATAATTTTAAATTATTTTTTAAAATTATCTTACTATTATCTATTTTGAAATGTATCTGTAAAAATAATGTATGAATCATCCAAAACAATAAAAGTCTTACAATAGCAATAAATTAATTTTTCTAAAATTATAAAAAAAATAGTGGGTGGTAGAAAAATTCTGACTTCACTTCTGGAATCAGGAGATGAAATTACACAAGAAACAGCAGAAATGGTATATTTAACAATATCACTGTTGTTCAGTGCTATTATAATGGAATGCATAAATATGCCTTCAAATTTCACTTAAATTTAAATTAAATTTCTTTCAGTTTAGGAAACAATGGAAAAAATGTCTTACTTGAACTCAATTTTAAAATCAACCAAGAAAACAAGGCAATTCATTTGATAGTTGATGCATCTTCATCATTGAAGTGTTCTTTGCATATAAATTTCTACAATGAATGAATGAATGAATGAATGAATGAATGAAGCCACTGTGTCCCATGAAGGACTAAGGCCCCCTACAGGAGGGGAAGCTCGGTTGGTGTGGTTCACATGATGAGTTATTTCAAGTGAACAATATTCACATTCACATTCACTATGTGAGATGCACTAGAGTTTGTCAAATTTTAGTTCTATATGAGTTTGTTCACTATCTGTCTCCAATCGTTCCTGTTGCGGGCGATGGTTGACCAGTTCCCTCCCAGCTGTTTCTTGAATGTATCTGCCCATCTTCTTCTTGGCCTGCCTTGTGTTCTCCTTCCTATGTACGGGTCCCACATGGTGGTTTCTAGCGCCCATCTGCCTTGTTGCTACCTTGCTACATGGCCACCTCACTTCCACTTCGTTATGAGGGCTTTTTGTGTGATGTTTCTACAATACTCCAGTTTATTATTTAGTTTCCATTTTTTACCAAAATGTTTGTGTAACAGGTTCATAACATCAATTCCTTTTTCTTTTGTAACTTTGTGTGCATATGTATTTACAACTAAGGAATTAGAACGCCCCAGGTCTTTATTCTTCTTCTTTGTATTCTATGTTCCTTAGTTGGATTTGTAAATAGATTCTCCTCTTATTGAAACATTGTTTACTGCAACTTCTTTTCAAGAAAAACCTCTTACATTCACTTATCTTTAAATGTCATGTAGGCCTACTTCTATTTTTATTATATCCATTGCAATCTCTTTAAACTAATTTACCTTAACATGTGACGTAGGCCTTCTTGTATTCTTCATTATTTCCGTTGCAACCTTTTTTTAAATATCTTAATTCACAGCCTTCCCCCATTTTTTATATAGTTCCATGCTTTGAAATGGCGGTTCGATAATGCGGAAGATTCACAATAGTGTCGATTTTCCTAATTTCTTTCTGATATTGCTAAATCCCTGGCCTGGCTGTATGAATAAATTACCTGCGACTGGAAATACTAACTTAATAGTTTCGATATTTTGTGGGGAATATTTTACTAAGCAGGCTGTAAGAACAGTGAATGTGATATCACATGATTACAATACTGGCACGCTATTGGTAGTTTGGAGATTGTTGAATCTGGTATGGAAAAGCAAATGGAGCTTGCAGAGTCTGCAGTGAACACTAATTTTTAAACTATATTTCCAATGGGATGTTGATGAAATTGTTATGAAAGGAATACATCATTTCAAAGAATGGATTCTGATAAATACATTGCAATGAAAACATGGAAAATGAAAAAATAAAAAGTGGAGATTGCAGAGTTTGCTATGACACCCATCAATTGTTTTCCTACTTCAATTTTTGATAATGACATCTTCTACAGGGACATCATTTTATTTTTACTAACATTTCTAATATTATCCTGGCTATACTTTTGGATTAACGGTTGAGAACCGGAAACACCGTTTGCTACCCCCTTCCACGACTGGAGTTCGATTACACTGGCGTAAAATACAAACAAATCACTTTACTAGGTATAGGAGGGAAGAAAAGTAGTTCAACCATTTACGTAAACTACGAAATATCGCGATTTTCAGTTTGATAATTTTCATTACGTTTTTGTTTAATCAAAATACAGTCCTGTATTAACAATAAGTGTTTTACTTACGAACTGAGCTATCCATTCGGAAGTATTCATTATGCAGTGTACATTATACTGTCTACAGCATATTAATGTACAATATAGAGAATGAAGTTAAATTGAAAAATAATCATAATATGGATATTTAAACACATTTTTGAAAATGGTGGCCGTTCGTTTCGATACAGGCTTCAGTTCTTCTATACATATTATCGCACTATAGACTATTGTACCTAATTCCAATTACCAGTTTCGTCCTTCGTGATAATAACTCATGTTGAAATAATTCTGTATTTACTTTATAAAAGAATACCTTACGTACTGTAAATTCAATCTTCACTTGACAGTTAATTAATTAACAAGGCCCTTTCATTTAAGTTATTTTAAACAGTTGTATAATATTACGTAGACGTCCAATTCCTAACAGAAATTAATGTTTTCAGAAAAGAGCTAAAACAGCCCAGCCACTAGCCTTTGCAGAGGGGCGAGCAGAAGCGGGTGGAAGAAACCGGGATGCGACGTAGGCAAACGGATGACAGTACTTGTGCGAGAATATGATTCAGTATTGAAAGCTCTTTCGTCACTGGGAAACGCGAATACTCACTAACTCAGTACTGTTTGTATTCACTATGACGGAAAGGCGACTTTGACTGTATACGCTTGGTTCTGTGTGGAGGACGGTTAGAAGTTTACTAGTGGAGAGGGTGAAAGTGAAGTACATTCAGGTACAATAAAAATTGAAGTAAAAATAAAGTGGTGTCCCTATATAACATTTCTATAGATTCGATAATTCGTTCATTAATTCCCATATTTAAAAGAACATTCCTTATTTTACAACTGGAACACTGTCTTATACTTTTTCTAAATCCAGAAGTGTTAAGGTGATTTTTTTTTCTGTATTGTAGTGATTTTTTATTAATTAACCATTTCTTTCTACAATAGCTTGTAGCTTCACCTGCTGTATTTATTCTTGAGTCTATGTTTTTGCTAAGTTAAAACTATTTCATCCGTATTACTCGCAGGAATAATAATAATAATAATAATAATAATAATAATAATAATAATAATAATAATAATAATAATAATAGGTGGCTGTTAAGTTAGCAGTTCAGCACGAGGTAATTGGGAAACCAACTCTGTGATTTAACAGCAGAAGCAGTGGGAATGCACCTGATGTTAAATCAATTTGGAACCCTGAATGACAACTGGTGAATGGCATGGCGGAGCAATAACTGACTTCAATTCATCCTCGAGAACCGAACGTTATCAAGCGAGGCTTTGACAGTATCGTGACGTGGCAATTCAGCCACACCTGTCTCCCGCGTGATTACGTCATCCAAGTAACAAGGATTCCTTGTGTACAACCTGGTATTTTTTTAAGTAAACGCTACAATCTCTCTTCATGGATAAGTGTAATAACTGTTTTAACGTTCAGCAGCAGCAGTAGTAGTAGTAGGTTTTTTAGTCGGTTATTTAACGACGCTGTATCAACTACTAGGTTAAGTAGTAGTAGTAGTAGTAGTAGTAGTGGTGGTGGTGTTACTAATAATAATAATAATAATAATAATAATAATAATAATAATAATAATAATAATAATAATTGGAGCCCGGATGTTAAGCAAAATACCTTTTTAAACTGAGTGCATATATGAAAGACCTATTAGAGATAAACAAGTTTCCACACATTTCGGGACGATTTAGCCACGTTTTTATTTTGCCTTCTTGCCCAATTTAGGTCCCTTTGCCTATTTTAACGTTAAATACCTTTTTTACCCTTTTTTCCTCGTTATTGTACATGTTCTATATGTTTAATGCATTTAAAGTAAACCGCACATAGATTAGGGGAGAGTCGGGTAGTATCGGACATCGGGTAGTATCGGACAGTGTGTTTCTTTCATCTATCACCATATGGTAGTACCTGAATGACATGGTTACGTTTCTCTATGCGACATCACAGAAACGTAACCATGTCAATCAGGTACTATCATCGTGTGGTAGATGAAAGAAACTCACTCTCCGATATTACCCGATGTCCGATACTACCCGACTCTGTGTTTCTTTCATCTATCACCATATGGTAGTACCTGAATGACATGGTTACGTTTCTCTATGCGACATCACAGAAACGTAACCATGTCAATCAGGTACTATCATCGTGTGGTAGATGAAAGAAACTCACTGTCCGATATTACCCGATGTCCGATACTACCCGACTCTCCCCTATATCAAAAAACAAAAAAGAACGGTTGTAGAAATTAAAAATATATATTCACCTCACAGAAATATTTGCTGAGAATCTTATTCTCCAGCAATACACACGTTTCCAAGAAGTCTTAAACTTTTCTCCCCTACCGATTCCATCTTTTATATCACTTAACAAAGATGTTTGAACAGTATAACCCTCAGTGCTCAGGTCACTTCGGGGTTTACCAGCGAAAGAAAGGAGATGAGGTAAGTAATAAAAGCAAGTCTCGAGGTCCCGTTACTGTTGTCGCTTGTGCGCACAAGTCATGCGTACTTCGAAGTCTCTAATCCCTTCTCACACCCCTCTTTTTGAGACAATACACAGTCGGTTTTTCCCTATCTCTGTAAGACAGTAGAGACAGTCCTTCTGAAATAATTTGTTTTTAAGTTTGTTCCAATCACTTCAGTAGAAGTAGAAAGATCTTTTTCCACCATGAAAAACGTTCTCTCTGACAGGCGGCTTATTATGACAGTTGACAACTTAAAGAGTATCTTGTTGTGACATGTAACCAAGGAAAGTGAGTACCGTATGGGATAGTTTATTAAGTACTTGTATATTTTTGTCTGTTTTCACGAATAATAAATGCCTATTTCAGTGCCCATTTTTACTATTTTTAGTGCCTGTATGCCTGCCTATTTTAACCAAAATAAATGCCTAAACAGACGGACTCTAATAATAATAATAATAATAATAATAATAATAATAATTTCTTATTGTTATTTGAAGTGTTGTAGTTGTAAATACCGCTTGAATTTTGTGGATTTGAAGAAAGTTTGTGTTATTTGTGAGCTAAAGAAAATGGAGTGTCACGTGGAAAGGGACGAGTACATCCGATATGTTCTACTCTTTTAAGAGGATCAGAGGCACAGGAGGCGGCTCGAAACATTTGTGCTGTTTACGGGAAAATTGCTATCGTAGAAACCACTGCAAGAAAAGTGTTCTGTCGTTTCCACTCACAACACCCAGTACTAAAGATAGTGTCCATCCACAGAAGATGACGTTATGCGTGTCATGTACTATAAATTACTTCCCACAAATGTAAACATAACATTAAGTGCTTCTACAACACGATAACGCACGTCCGAACTCCCCTAACATGACGAAAGCAGCTATCCAGGAGCTTGGTTGGGAGGTGACGCCACATCCCCCATATTCTCCCGATCATGCGCCCTCAGATTTCCACCTTTTCCGTTCTCCATCCAACAATCTTGAAGGGAAATCCTTTGATAACGAAGATGCTTCACAAACATGGCTTGACAACTTCTTTAACTCCAAAACAATACATTTATTTAGAAGCGGAATCGAAAAATTACCCCGTCATAGATAACGTAGGATAATATATTACTGAGACAACTTCAAATATTTGGGGTGTGCCATAAGTAGTAACATGAGCTACTGCCAAGAAGTCAAAAGGAGAATAACAATGGCCTAGAAAGAGTTCAATAGAAAAAGGAGCATCTTCTACGAACTTCTGGAAAAACAACTAAGGAAGAGACTAATTAAATGCTTTATGTGGAGTGTGACATTGTGTGGAACAGAAAGATGCACATTACGACGAAGTGAAGAGAAACGACTAGAAGCTTTTGAAATGTGGATATGGAGAAGAATGGAGCGTGTGATATGGACAGACAGAATAATAAATGAAGCTGTGTTGGAAAGAGTGTATGAAGAAGGAATGTTGCTGAAACTGATCAGGAAGAGGAAAACGAATCGGCTTGGTTACTGGCTGAGAAGAAACTGGCTACTGAAGGACGCACTGAAAGGAATACTGAACGGGAGAAGAGTTCTTGGCAGAAGAAGATATCAGATGATAGAGGACATTAAGATATATGGATCATATGAGGAGACAAAGAGAAAGGCAGAAAATAGGAAAGATTGGAGAATGTTGGATTTGCAGTGAAAGATCTGCCCTTGGGCAGAAAAATATGAATGGATGAAAGAAAACTCTATTCCTTTAATTAACTCCAATTTGCTATGTTCCCCTTTCCATTGGTTGCTTCTGTTGTTAGTATAGTTAAGATACCACATATTGTTTCTTTTGCCGGCGTTTCCACTTCTCCCCCCATATAGTATAAATCTTCCCGGCGGAAAAAAAAAGATCTAAATCAAACACTGGGTATAAAACAACCATCAACAATTTTCGCTGACACCAATATTAAAAAACATAAATGACAAAATTAATATCTTTAATCATCTGCAACCAGATATATATGATTAGTGTACTTGGGAAGTTAAATCAGCCGACGAATAATGAGTTGACGTTTTCTCACAATTACACTCGACTGATGTGTCCAATGGCAAATTGCTTATAATATCTCATCAAATTTACTACAATTTAGAGCGTCAAGATGTACTGATGAAGAATAGGCGTTTAATAGAGGAAGAAGCTTTGCTGTGCCTCGTCTTGGTTTTCTCTCAGAGACACAAGATGAGCGGGGAGATAAATTAGTGGTATGAGGGACCAGCACAGAGCTCGAATAACAATGAGGGCTGGCGCAGAGGCATGGATGCGGAGAACGCCTCCAAGTCACACAAACACAACATCGACCACGCTACCCCCATTCTTTACTGCAATTTTATTTCCCCTTAATATTTTCAAGATTTCAACGAATTAGCAGGTGTTACGTCCCCAGCATATATAAGTTATCTAAATATTTCTTGGTAAAGAAAAACGCATTCTCTTCTTTTAGAAGAAACATTTTGGGTCTGCATCATGTGTATGATTTTCTGTATACAGCTGATTGGTTTCATCGGTATGGCATAGTTGCGCCCCGCGGTCAATTGGGAGGCCTAGGAATGGCACAATTGCGCCCCGAAGAGATCAGGTAGCAGATGGGACATGGCATAGTTGCGCCCCGAAGAAATCAGGTAGCAGGATGGACATGGCATAGTTGCGCCCGATGAGCATAGTACACACGAAAGCGATTGTCATAAAATAAATAAATTACTTAAAAATATTACAGTGATAGCTGCATTGAAATCAGGTAGGAATAGCGTATGATGAATTTTGCTATTTAAAATAACACTTTTTTATTGATCACACACAATAAATGAACTGCATTTTTTGTTTCTAAATCGATATCTTAACCCTACGGTACAGGGTTTCGAAAATTGAAACTTAGAACCATTATCAATTATTAACTCTTCACCCTTTTCACTAAACTTAACATTCATTTTAAATTAACCTCACTATACGCCACAGACGGTGTGAAAATCATTAATAAAATGTCAAGACTGCTAAGGCCCCATATTCCAACGGCTTACTCATTTGAATATGCCAGTTAATAAAGTACTGCCAACTTCATGGTGATCATTTTAACGGTAGGCTATTGATAATCACTGCATAAACAGTATAAAAACAGTTAATAAAGTACTGCCAACTTCATGGTGTTCATTTTAACGGTAGCCTATCGATAATCACTGCATAAATAGTAGAAAAACAGTTAATAAAATACTGCCAACTTCATGGTGTTCATTTTAACGGTATCGATAATGAATATAAATCGAATAAGAAATCAATAAGGTTGGTTGATTGCGAGGCTCGAGTTTCCGTAGTGTCTTTTTCTCTACCTATTTCATCGGGGCGCAACTATGCCATGACCTTTTCTCTACCTGAAGGGAACGGGGTGCAACTATGCCATGCCTTTTTCTCTACCTGATGGGAACGGGGCGCAACTATGCCCACGAAACAGGGACCCTTTTTTATATGCTGTATTTTATCTGACCGTGTGGCGCAACTATGCCCTGCCCGGTTCCATTATTAGAGGTAATGCAATATCACACCTTAGACCACTTACTATGTTGGGTGGTTCTTTAATCAAAGACAAAGATTTTCCAGCTTTCCGTCTCTTCCCACAGAAAGTCATGATATAGAGATAGATGTAACTTATAGAATTGCTTATATGCCGGAACATGGACGATCCCTAAGCTCGCCTATATTTTTTTCTAATCTGGTTACACCTCTCCTTGCTTTCGGATTATTATTTCTTCCACATTTAATTTTTCTTTCATTATTTCATTGCAATTTGGTATTGTTTGTTGCATCCACTTGCTCTTCTGTTGAATCTCATTTCTGGATTCTGAATTACAGCCCTGGCCACATATACAGGGTGTTAAAAAGTATCCAATATTTTTATTTGGTTATTTAACGACGCTGTATCTACTACGAGGTTATTAAGCGTCGATGAATTTGGTGATAGTGAGATGGTATTTGGCGAGATGAGGCCGAGGATTCGCCATAGATTACCTGACATTTGCCTTACGGTTGGGGAAAACCTCGGAAAAACCCAACCAGGTAATCAGCCCAAGCGGGAATCGAACCCGCGCCCGAGCGCAGCTCTGGACCGGCAGGCAAACGCCTTAGGCTACTGAGCTACACCGCTGGCCTCCAATATTTTATGAGATGATAGTATGCATCAATACAAGAAAAAAAATTCTAATAAACATGGGTACTACAACACATATTTTCTGAAATCTGAATACTTGTTCATAGCAGGTGCTCAATGTGACGTCCATTTATGGCCATGCACTTTTCTGCCCTACAATACAGCAGGTTACCATATAATCATAACGTAGTTGACACCCCTGGCATGGAATACTGATAGGTCGCAAGGAATACTCAAAATAAAAGTCTGGTTATGGATATGAGCGGGGTTCAGGAGAGATGGTGTTGTGAATTTTCGTAATCAGCATGTTTAGGCTGATGAAAATCCCCATGCAGTTGAAGAAACAAGGCATCAGCACCGATTCTCAATCAACTTATGGGCAGGCGTTAATGACGATAGATTAAGGACCACACGTGCTACCATAGAGATTAAATGGGGATCGTTATCAGGACTTTCTTATTAACAAATTATCTACCTTGCTGAAGTATGTGCCATGTCAGCAAAGATTACAGATGTGGTTCATGCATGATGGCACACCAGCACTTTTTTTCCGTAATGAGTGTGAACACCTGACGCTGACATTTCAGGATCGCTGGATTGATTGGAGAGGCCCCACACCTTGGCCTGCTCGTTCCTCAAATCTAAATCCCCTAGACTTTTGGTTATCAAGAACAACCAGGTCAATTTCAAAGAGTGCGTGATTCCTTACGCCGAAGGGCAGAGAAATGCATTGCCATGAATGGACGTCACATTGAGCACCATCTATGAACAAGTATTCAGATCTCAGAAAGAATGTGTTCTAGAAGCCATGTTTAATAGACATTTTTCCTTGGTTTGATGCATACTATCACCTCCTAAAATATTGGATACTTTTTAACAGCCTGTATAACAGATTGGCCATCCCAATGTTAAGAATGGGAACATGTAGAAGAGAATAACCACCAGGATCGCCAATGTAGTTTAGTAATGACCGCTAGATGGAAGTACAGTTGCTCCATGCAAATCAACTGGGAGTTTATAAGATGGCTTCTTCTACTGTCGCTAGTTGGCAGCGTAGTGAAATTGGTAAAGTTGTTGCCTACAAAGCCCTTAAGAGTGATTAATCTGTTATATATGACCTGCGATTATAACTACAGTTTCTGTGTGTGTATCCAACTCTCACTGCAATACAGCAAATGAGGCTTGGACATTGCTGATTTTTTTTTTTTTGTGGTTTTATTCTTTAGTTTTGTGTATGATGCGTGTAGTCTAAACTGACAGGCGTTTCATAGTACGATCATTCACAAAACATCAGACTGTAAAATAAGTGACACATTTATGGAAAACTATTGCACCAAAGAAAGAGTAAAAACTGAGTATTATTTTACATGCATTTGCCTTAAACAAATATCAAAATATTTCCTCTACATAATTCTTTGTATGCATCTAAAGTCTCATTAGTGTAATGTGAAGTTAATCAGCGATTGTATGCATGTAGGGGGAAAGGAACTGGCCACCCCACCCCATTATCTCCTGGCCTAGTTGCCTCATAATTGATGCCTTATTTGTGTCGCTTATGAAGTTCAAACCTGTCTTTGGAGAGTTAACTAAACAACAACTGCTAACATTCTGTACATAAAGAGATCACGTCTCATATGTGTGCTGCGGGCCACGGATTGTCGAGCCCCGTGAAGCTGTGATCACTTAATGCATTCTTGCTAGAAATTACTTCACATTGTTCTATCGGAGTTATTGTGAGCAGCACAGCACAGCTAAATTCCTATGTCTCCACTCAACCATTTGATCCACAATCGTTTTCTATAGGAGAATACGAATCAGGCTCAAGTGCTGTGGGTTTAATGAAAACGGTACTGTGCAGCAGCCAGAATACCTTGTACGTATTTCAATCCACCAACGAGTACAGTCGCTTCGGACTGCAAGTATGAGAGACAACAAAATTCACCAGCAAAACAGTCTTGTCATTTCTATATTTATTTATTTATTCATTAAATAAATATATTTATTTTATTTTATTTATATATTTATTTATTTATTTTGCTAACAATTTTAACATAATAGTACATTATGCAACAAGCCTATAATGGTAGCAATTAAGACGCGAGTATGTTTATGAAACGAGCGCAAACTCGTTTCATCATGTTCATACGAGCGTCTCAATTACCATTATAGGCAAGTTTCATACGACTTTTTATGCTCGACCATATTTATAACTTGAAATTATTCATAAGTATTCATATTATTCTTATCTGACTGGGGCGCGGAAGTGACCTTGTGCAATCTCGTAAATTGTGAGATGTGCGCAGACGCGAAATTATTGATTTTTTCCGAGGAACAAATATCATTGACCTTAATATAATCTAGAGAGTAAAATGAACATTAATCTTGATACAACCTGGAAATTGATTTAGACATTGAAAAACGAGATGACAAATTGAATTTATTTGAATATTATTTACAATTAACGCTAATTATTATAGTAACAGAACATAACCTTCTGCGACAGTATTGGATTTCCAGCCTCCGTGACGTTTCGCTAGTTGTCTTTAGATTGCATATCCGAGAATAATCGATACTTGCGCTTTCATATTGCTTTCTGATTGGTGGAAAACCTGAACTTTAATGAATAGGTGTACTTTAATGAGGTCCATTAAAGGGCTGCTACCAGGTGTATAATTACTACATTTCGGCATGGTCGAGCATAAAATATAATATACACAGATAAAATTTTAGCTCACCCGTGAAAGAATAGAATCTCTGCTCAGGGGCGAATTCCTGAATTTAAATTAAGAAATATAAAATACAATTTGTTTTATGTCTACTACACAATAAGAATGCATAATTTAAAATTTACAATTTTTCATTATTTACAAAACCCATATATAACATTTGAAATGTAATACTAGAACTATTAGAATTGACAAGATAAGGATATTTAAATATAAATTTGTTACTTATTATTAGGTAGAAATTACTACTATGATTAAATACTGTAGCAGTGTTGCATTTTGGTTCAAACAATCTTCAAGAATTCATACCTTTTGTTTCATAACTATGAGAATAGAATTCAAAGTTACTTCGATTTTTATGTATGAATTTTATTAATATAATACAATAAATTTGTTTTATTTTAAGAACATTAAAGTTTAAAAACAATTTTTGAGGTGGAAAATCAATAATAGGTTTATGAAGATATAGCCTATTTAATTATTTTCTTCTGTAATAAATAAACGGATTGAAATTAGTTTTAAACAAACTATTCCAACCTATTATTCCATACATGAAATAATATTAAGTATGTTGTGCGTAATAAATTTATTGATAAGTAATTCCTCATTAAAATAAAATAATATATTATTTTACGTAATTTATTACAAAGGTAATTAATGTGTTGGTTCCATTTTAAATGATTGTGGAAAATTATGTCTAAATATTTCACATCAGAGGACTCCTTCATAAAATAGGACATTTACATTGTATAAGGCGACAATCAGAGTTATGTAATTTAATATTTATTATAGATGTAGGAGGTTTGTTACATTTTTCAGTTAATAAGAATGAAATAATTATGATTTTTATTTTCGTTGATAGAAAGATAATTTATGTTGAACCATTTTTATATTAACTTAAGTCCATTATTTGAATTATTATTATTATTATTATTATTATTATTATTATTATTATTATTATTATTATTATTATATATATATCATACCACGTTTTTCCACCAAAAAGTAGAACTGCGGTATCTGCAAGTTACGTCCAACAAATGTTTTGTTAATTCTGTAAGAATTTCCAAGACTCTAATACTAAGAAAATGGAAGCTGAATGTACAAAATAAAACAGAAAACACGAAATAAATTAAGAACACATAATGGAAATGGAAGTGTTTTGTATCAGCAATGAATGTGAATAGAATAAAATCAACAGCTAAGGAACTATAAAGCGACAGAAACCTTGTTGCCATCCAGTGCTTGAAGATAATCATGGAAATTGATAAAACGTTGTAAAATAACCAATTAAAAATTACACTTATGAGCAGTATGGGATGAAGATAAATCTATACACAAGGAACACCATGGTTTCTCGGAAGAAAAATAAAGAAGATAAATTTGCGAATTCGAAATGAGGCAATAGAATTGGGCAGATTAAAATAGGTACTTGGTTGTACTATAAGCAGTAACATGAGCTCCTGCCAGGATGTCAAAAAGAGGATAGCAATGACAAAGGAGTCTTTTAATAGAAACAGGCATCTGCGGACCTCTGGAAAAATAACTGAAGAAGAGACTAGTGAAGTGTGGTATTGTATGGGGCACAACCATGGATATTACGACGAAGTGAAGAGAAGCGACTAGAAGCATTTGAAATGAGAATATGGTGAAGATTGAGCGTGTGAAATAGACAGACAGAATAAGAAATGAAGCACTGTTAGAAGGAGTGGGTCAAGAAAGAATTATGCTGAAACTGATCAGGAAGAGAAAAAGGAACTGGGTGGGTCACTGACTGAGAAGAAACTGCCTACTGAAGGATGCACTGGAAGGAATGGTGAACGGGAGAAGAGTTCGGGGCAGAAGATGATGTCAGATAATAAACGACATTAAGATACAGTGGAACTTCTCCTTACGGACACCCCCAAGATACGGACACTCCTCATATACGGACAGATTTTTATGTCCCAACTGAAAAAAATATAGAAAAATTGATAAATTTAACTCTCTTTTACGGACACTTTCAGACACGGACACGGACAGCTGTTTCACAGTCCTAAAGCTTGCTTTACCTCCTGAATACGGACAGAACTTGGATTTCGAGATCTAATGTGTTACAAAAAATGGAATATTTAGTTTTGAGAACGGTAAAGAAATTCTTTAACATGAAAGAAGACAATAAGAGTCTTGTAGGATACCACTAGCCCAGCTGGGTAACTCTTGTTAACTGGAAGCGGGTGGATAAACAAAGTCATAAAATTTAACCTGTCTGTTGGGTCGTGAAATTGTTTTCGACACATGATAGGGTTAGTAGGATTATTCTCTTCACTTCAATCAGTTGTTCTGTTTTGAGAGACATGACACCTGAACGTAAAGGTTAAGTTGAAAACTGTAAATTACAGTACTGCATAACTGTAGACCTAGAATAAAACTGCATGGCACAGTAGTGTATTTTCCTCTTTTGGTCTTATCTACTGAAGTTCAATTTTTTTATTTTATTGGGTTATTTTACGCCGCTGTATCAACATCTAGGTTATTTAGCGTCTGAATGAAATGAAGGTGATAATGACGGTGAAATGAGTACGGGGTCCAGCACCGAAAGTTACCCAGCATTTTCTCGTGTTGGGTTGAGGGAAAACCCCGGAAAAAACCTCAACCAGGTAACTTGTCCCGACCGGGATTCGAACCCGGGCCACCTGGTTTCGCGGCCAGACGCGCTGGCCGTTACTCCACAGATGAGGACCTGTAGTTCAAAGTTTCTAAGAATTTACTGTAGTGCTGTATACTGAATTTAGAATTAAACTACAGCAGTATATTTAATTTAAAGCGTAAAGGGATACATAATGCATATTATAAATTTACTGTTCGATTAAGGAGCCTTCCTCTCAATAAAGGACACTTCCCAGATGCGAACAGATTGTTATACCTGGTAAGGTTTATCTTGTCTCAGTAGCAATAAAACCAAGTCCCTTCAAATGAGGGTGGAGATTATAGGAGGGTTGTAAATTTTCAGGATTCCTTTCAAAACCTTGTTATTGTACAGGCTACCGGAACCCAGCTTCTTGAAAGACAAGCTCAGTGACGGAACTACACAGTACGAAGAGAGATATTTTGTTATTTTATTTTGTTCTACAGAATGTATCAACTAGTCTCTTCTGCCACTGGATGGATGGACGGCATCGCTCCACTCCCCCATCGCCATAACAATATAGACGAAGTAAGATATATCTCCTTTCTCTCTCTTTTCACAGTGAGACAAGATGCATCACACACACTTTACGTCCCTTAGATGTCCGTAAATGAGAGGTTTCACTGTATATGGGTCGTATGCGGAGACTAAAAAGAAGGCGGAAGATAGAAAATATTGGAGAATGCTGGGTTTGCAATGAAAGAACTACCCTTGGGCGGAAAACTATGAATGACTGTAGAAGGTTCCCTTGCTAGATTTGTAAGGCATGAGAGCCATTCATTTTTGCAAAACTACCTGTCGAAATAAATGATGCACGGCAATCTAAGAAGTTGGAAGTTTTAGGAACGAGATGTTGAGTGGTAAGTCTTGTGTTCCCGGTGGAAGCTTTAAAGATTTAATCAATTTTGGGTGGCGGAGCCGTAATCTGTCGCCGGCTCAATCCGACTTGATGAATAGCAATGAGTTATCAGCTTCGCGCAGACACGCTCTGACATATTTGTCACGGTCCGTCCGCGGCATCTCTAATTCGCGCTGACCGCCACTCTTCACGTTCCATGGGATGTGTGGCGAATAAATTCCCTCATCACGGCGCGCGGGCTGCGACATTAACGCCGATGAAGGCGTGGACCTCAACGTCTGCAGCCGAGTAACAGACACGCCAAAGGAACTATAAATTGTTCATCGAAAGTTACACCAAAGAAGCATTTGTAATATTATTATTTTATAAATCTAGATTACACAACTTTTAACACTCTATCACTTCGGAAATAGTAATATGCGTTACAAGATCAGTATGTTGAAGTTTTCGTGTTCGAGGAAAAGTTTGAAAAAGCGAAACGTAGTTGAGCTTTTTTAATTTCCGAGAATTGAAAGAAAACATACCGCTCGTGTATCGTACATTATTTTGTGCGAAGATCGTTTATTACATATCTGAAAGAGGAATTTCTAATTAGTCGCAATGAAATCTCCATCTTGGTTTCTGTTCAATGACGGCAAATTTGGAAAACAAAAATATCCATCTTCAACATTGTTGCTTTAAAAGTTTTCTGTGTTTACTATATTCCAGCAGGCCGTGATATACGTCTGTATTTTTTTTCCCCCAGTCTATAAATGCGAACTTAAAACAAACGGTAAGGTTATGTAATGATTTATTTTTCATTTTAATATTTTAACAATATTATTTATATAACATATTGCAGTAATAACATCGGCATCTGGGATCTTGTTGATTTTTTCACGGCTTCCTTAATGTTACTAGCATCACGAATACAGTAACGTTAGTGGAGTTGTAGAGTTTACTTAATTTTTGCAAATATTTAAAAACAATAATTAACAGTGTAATTTAGGTGAAATTGCAGTGGTAAGTTTCCAATTTATAATTATTACTATATTGAACGTCTCTAAAAATAATACGTTAAAAGCCTAAAGCAGTAAAATCAATATGTCACTTAAGCGGTAAGAAGAGGGAAATTGTTATGTGTGTTAGGTTGGGAATACTGAATGTGGAATTTTAGACTTACCGCGGATTGGTTTTGTGAGGAAACCAAGCAAATACACACGATCTCGCACAAACATATTATTTCTCTTTCTTGTGTTAAATTTTATATTATCTTGTTAACATGTTTCAGCCTGCTATCGGCCATCTTCAGAACTGGTTGTTGCTGGTCTTGGCGCCTTTTGTTTTGTTTCCTGTGGGGACGTGTTTGTGTAATGTTGAGTCACAGAGTGTGTGTGTTCTGAAATTGAGTTGTGTGTTGAGAATTTCATTTGGATGTGTTTTTCTGTGTCTGTATATTTTGTATTGTTCTAGCGTGTTTAGTTTGTGGCTTTTTGGCCGGATGTGTAGAATTTCCATGTCTGGTGTTGATGTCTCTGTAGATGTTGTTAGCGTTTCCTATGTGCTAGTTTGTATTCTGTCTTACTTATGATAACACTATGAATTTACTTAAGGCACAAACGTCGTAAGTGTATTTTGCCGAATGAAGCTGAGTTGCATTGTCAAGGATAGAAAACCCCTTGGCATCAAGTTCACGTAAACCATTGTTAGGCTTTTGCCTGTTACTAGACTTTTCATTGTCTAAGACCAGACATGGATTGGAGATGATATTTCAAGAAAGTTTCAAAGAAATTATGGCATCGCATCAGTTGGCGGATACAAGAATGAAGATATCTATTTTATGTAAGTAATCTATAATATTTAATAATTATTCTATAAATCAAGTATAGTTTTGATTGTAATTAATTTAGTCTTGAATCTGAATTGAATCAATTATTAATGAAAGGTCGCATGTCTACTTTTTTGACAAATTGAGTTATGACCACCATCATATTCTTCTTAGTGTAGCGCACCGTTTGCTGAAGAAAAGGCACAAGTATGTGCACTCTACCGAGTGCTACAGTGTAAAGAAGTTTCCGTTTAGTATTGAAAGGGCACGTGTCCAGAACATGCGACGTATCAATAACAAACTCTCTTCTTTTCCCATCATTCTTTGCATGATGTACAATATAAAATCTCATGATTCCATTCGTTGTTTATATCAGTTACAAAATTGCGAGTAGTTGAATCATTAGGAAATGGAGTGCCTAAAGATCAGAAAATATACTTTCAAATTTCACAGTATTCAATGATTGTTTTTGATGCTAAATCCCCGGGTACAGTTGTTGTATATGAATATATTGATGGAATAATGACACACACATTCAAGTTACTGCATAGAACTAATGCGATGTATCCTAATGACTTGAAACTACTTGAAAGTAAAGCATATTATGCAAAAGTTCCAATAGATAAGAAGAAAGTTGAAGATGTCAGCAAAGTTAAGCAATATGTACTTTCTGAATATCTTCAATTTTATGAAGAAATTCTCCAGTGGCCGATAGAAGGAAAAAAAACCATGAAAATGACTGAAAACTTCAGAGGAAGTGTTTAATGAAGAGCTTTTATGCTTTTAAATTGTTTTTTTTTTTTTTTTTTTTTTTTTTTTTTTTTTTTTTTTTTTTTTTTTTTTCCAGAAATAAGATATATGTACCTTGGTAAAATAATGTTCTTAACAGTTAAATTCTTAAGTATTTGTTAGCCAATAATTTTTAAAACATTTAAGAACAGAAAAATTCATTTCACTTTTTTTTATCTATTGTTCATTATTAAAAGGGCACAAGTCCATCATAAATATTATTTTTTACAGTTAAGTTTTAGTGATGGTACCATTAGTTTACGCATGTAAATGTAACTTTACATCTTTGTCGTCGAATAAAACATATTTGATTACACTACAAAGTACCATTAGCAAAATAAATAGTTTTTTTTCCTTGCTTTTTCTATAAAATTGACAAAAACGGAGATGTGACCTTTAAAAAATAATTGGTTCAATTAAAAAAACAAGCATATTTCCTATATATATATATATATATATATATATATATATACACATACATATCTCCTGAGAGCATAGTATACTATCCTATACTTCATCGTAAGGATGTTTGTGATTTGAAATAAAATTTTGATAATTGATTTATTTTCATTTTACTCCGCATACATGATTATGATATAAGATTTATGTGCAGAGACCGGAAGTATAGTATAATATACCTGTATTTGTACACTAACTGTAACCTGCAGAATTTTTTCAGCATTTTCCCTCATGTCAGTGACTTTTTTTTGTCGAAGTGTAGAAATATATTGAACTTTAAACATAAAACAACTAATGTCTCAGGACTTGGGATGATATTTTGTATAATGAGGAAGTAGCTCATGAAGTACCTTTTAAAAAAATAAAAGAAAAAGAAAATAGAAATAATAAGAAGTCATGCTGTAATTTAGTTGGAAAGGGAGAAAAACGGTGTCCAGAACTTTATTTTCATATTTCTTTAATTACACTTCATTTCAATTGAAGTCGAAGGTTTAATATTCGTTTTAATGAATGTATACTTCAGGCGATTGACTCCAAAACAAACATCAACAGATGGTATCTCTTTGAAATCGCAGTTTTAGACTATTACTTTTTTTTTTTTTTTTTTTTTTTGCTAAAGACACTCAATTGACAACTACTCTTTCTACTTCTTCCTTCATTTTCCATAACTATTTTCAATAACAGAATGAAATATTAGATAATTTCTTACCACAGTTATTAAAACTTATGTATACGAAGCCACGACTATTAGTCCCTACTTCTTTCGCCGTAAGGTCTTTGCTATGCAAAGGTCGTGTCGCTTAATGACAGACGTTGATATTTTTTTCGACATTATAAATTGCCACTGAGATTACTTTTAACTGCTATCTGTTCCGTCAGCAATTTTAATGATACAAATGTTACAGAACCGAAAAAAAAAAACTCTTCAGTTTTCCATGATTTTTAATTAGCAATAGTTTTGTCAAAGTTTTCTCTTTTAAAGTTGAACTCTTTTGTGAAAATCATTCCTGCTAATTTAAGTTACTACAATAATAATCATAATCATTATCATCCTCAGAATGTTATGCAATCTTAGAATGCTCCGTTTTCAACGTTTGACCATAGTCTAGTATATATAGTCACGAAACGTGAGTTGTAAGGGTGCTAGGAACAATAGACTGTGCCGGTACTATTTCGCATTGCCTGTAATGAGGCGATATTAGCGATCCTAGCAGTGAGCAACTATCTATGGATGCATATTTACTACGTATTGAGCTTCGTGACTGTATATACTAGACTGTGGTTTGACTTCATATCTGTTAACTCCAGCTTTTTCTTATAATAGATTTTATCCCTTGGCATCAGATTTTAAATACTGTACGTAATGTATCGGGCCAATTATGAAATGATGATAATTAGCAGTGTTGCCGATAGAAATTCAGGAAAAACAGCCAGGTAAGAATGAAATTCCTCTGAATTTTTTTGCTATCAATATAAAGAAATGTTTCTTTGCACTGTGAGAAGTTAAATAACCGCTAAACTCTGCACGTCGTCTATTTTTCTCCGTTAAATAAAATGTATCTAAAATCAAGTACAGTACGATTATTTACTTCTGACAGTTGCCGGCAATGTGCGCCTGAATCAGACGAGTCCATTCAGCTACACCAAGGGGTGTTTGGGTTAGTCACTCGCTTGCCTTCAGAGCAATCGGATGTCATGAGTGCGGTAGAGCGGTATGTTTCTAGTACAGCTAAGCTGTACTGCATTCCTTTACTGACCGCTCGCTCTTATCTCTACTCCGGAGCTCTCCCTACTACTCCTATTACTTCCCCTCTTTCGCGTCGTCGAGCTGTCAGGACTAAATAATCGGTCAGTACAACTAGAGTAAAAAGTTACTAATTTGGCAGCATTGGGACTGGTGGCTGTGTCGTTCTAGTTTAAAGCCTCATAGCGTGTTCTACGTTGGAAATTAAAGCACATTGCATTGAAAAATACATATGTCCTAAAACACTCCTCTCTTTTCATTTTTTTCTCTATCTGCACTAATAACGGAGTTTGTCTATGTCGCCGGACTTTTGAATCATTCTGTATATACAGACTTTTGGAAAATTTGGTCATCATTGGTTTAGCAGTTTCAGAGACTATTACACTTTTACTACGTCACACTACTTTTGACCAATAAAACGGTACGAAAGGACGTCTTTCAACTAATCATGGCTGCTTATCGCACAATTTTATCGCGTCCCTAGCATTTGTTTATTTTTATCACTACCCTAGCATTTGTTTCTTTGTTTGCCAACATTTCAAACTGCGCTGGTCTGGACGTCAAAAAACAGAAAATTACAAACCACTCCAGTCCTTTAAATATGACTCACATTGGCATTCAAGAACAAGAATTAATAAAGATCACTGGTCATAGCTATGCATCTTCCCTGAAACCCTATTTACAAATACTGTAAATGAAGAGCAGCATTCGGAAATCCTGAATAAGTTGAGGGATACACCATGTATATCACCGAGTTCACTTCTTTTACGCACACGTCCAATATAACATCAACTGAACCACCAACCACTAAAAACATTCAAATTTGAAAATTGTTCCTACTTTCAATAATTGTTTCTTTTAAAATTATTCATGTTTATTTTTTATTTCATCATCGTTAATTAAAATGTTTCTAGTTTATTTCATCATCCCTAATTAAAACTTTTCTAACACTCGTTTATATTATTTAGGTTATGTTATAGCTTCTGCTATATGATATTATGAACAGTCACGTATCAGAGATTGTTTAATACTAAGATTTATCGAAATTCTTCTGTCAAGTGACGTTGATTACTGGGATCGGGATAATTGAAGTGGAATGCAACTGTTTTAATAAAAATGAAACTGAATCAACAAAGCCTTCTTGACCAGTAACCGTCCACAGAGTTCAATGAAGATTCCATAGTTGGCACAACTGATAAGAAAACAGTTATTCGTAACACACTACTGTCATCTACTGGCGTAATATTTATAATGTTGAGATGGTACAAATTTAAAAACAGTTTTGTATTTTCGTAAGTCAATTAATATTTTATTGTATTGGAGTACTTCGTTACTTCTAATCTTTGTATACTTTCTTCTAATCGTGTAATAGTCAATTAAATCCCACTCGAGTTTTGATTTTCTCTAGATAAATCAAAACCTCTAGTGAGATTACTGTTGATAACAAATTTAGATGGTAAGCCATCAATATTAGGCACTGCAGTCTTTAACCTTCCCTTAATACGGATGTCATTATGATTCAATATTTTCCACAGCTTGTTACACTCAGGTATGTACAAATTATAACTATTTTTCTCTACTAAAAAGAAATTTATTATAATTACTTGCCTGTTATAAACAGAGGTAAATTCCAACGGCTATACAACAACATCCCTTCCAGTTGAGTATATATTAATATTTTGCTCCCTCTCTGTAGGGGAGGTCGAGGCAGACGCTGCACGATCTGGAGTCCTGGTCACGTTCGTACAACCCCACGACGATTACGAGAGAACATGACGTCAATAAATGAAGAGCACCATGATTTGTATTTCGCGGTTCAAGCATTTGTGCCAACTTTTCCTTTTGCGATGTCAGTTTTTGTCCCTCTAACAATGGGGCCTCTCTCTCTCTCTTCCCCCCCCCAATCCTCACGGCTGCACATCACAAATCTATCGTCACTTGTAACTCGAATGAAAGCAGGACAACTGTAGCAAGAACTTCGGATCTTAACGAAGGTTACATTCTGCTCTGATGAATTATAAACAGAATAGAAGGTAGTTGAATGACAAAACTTTAGCAGTTCACTCTTTGTGATAAAGTGAATGATTATACCTAATACCAACTACGGTAACAGAAACACTTACCCGTAATGGCTTTCAAAGGAGCAAAATCGGTAAGAGCAAAGATTGTAATTGGTGACGAGTAGATTATTAAAGTAGACTACATATTGCTACTGTTTACGGTATAAATTTTTATCTAATGGCCTAACTACTGTGTGATACAGATACAGAACTTAAAAATTAGTTATAAAGACAACTTTCTAATAGTCTATGTTTCTATGCTGTTGTAGCGGTGGTTGGCGTTTGTGATGTTTACTGCGTATGATTGAGATTTTTTTACGACTGATGTATTCTTTGTATCGAAACTTAAATTTTTGTTTTAATTAAGGTAAAATACCATAATTGTTTCAATATCAACACAGGAAAGCTAACAAATTTGTTTATTTAATAAATTTAACAAATAATTAAACAAAGAACATAAATACAGGTCAATTTGAAATGATTGGTACAAAAATAAAACATTCCTGTGACTAATGTAATGAATTTATTTCACAAAGACAAGTATAACATGAAAGGGTACTTCTCTAAGTTTCCGTGGACATTCACAGATGTTTGGGCGCCATTTGTGACATATGTGTCTACACGATACTCCATTTCTTGTCACATCTGTGCCAGCACAGCCTAATCAACTGAGTCAACCGCGTCACCTATCCGTTGTCTTAACTGCTGTAAGTCCTATAGAAATGGGAGTACGAACACCTTGCTTTTCACTTATCCCCCCCCCCCCAAAAAAATCAGAAGGCGTTAGATCGGGTGACCTGGGGGGACACAACAACAATGGTACTAGGTTAAGCCAGTGTTAAGTTCTCTCTTGGCACGGCACATTGATATTCTATGGCTTTGTATGTAGGTCTCATGAACGTTTTCCACCACTTCATTGTTGACAGATGGTCTCTTGCATAAGCAGCCTGTCTCCTCAAACTATTTTACACATCTTATGATGCTGTTTCGGTGAGATACTTCTTTAGCAAACTTGGTCTGAAAATGTCTCTGAACAACGATTATGTATTATGACTTTTTGTGTATTTTAGGACACAATATTTTTCTATCGCTGATGCTGCCATTTTCGTTAACAGCGCCTCGACTGAGCAACGGGGAGTTTCCAATGTTTTCGTTGTTGCCAATCGGAATTTGAAGAGTGAACCATTCATGTTATATTAGTATTTGTGAAATAAATTCATTACAGCAGTCACAGGAATGTTTTCTTTTTCTACCAATCATTTAGGATTGTCCTATACATAATTCAGGAATTGTTTTCAATTCCTTACTGAAAATTGAAAATTTAATTGCTCGGTTTGTGATTAACATACTTCATCGCTTCAGCCAAAGCAAAGGATATGTATTGTTACATTATATGCCACTAATAAATAATTACATTTTAATAAGGAATCTAGTATTTTATTTCCAGCGATAAACAATTAAAACCCTTATCTTGCATCGTGGTCATTCGTCTCAATTAATAAAGGGAAATTAGCTGATTAGGGGCTCTCTACTCAGACTACGTAATGAATTCAGAATAATTATCTAGCATCCATTTAGCCCGTCATAACGGGAAATGATATCTCTGTACTGTTCAACATGCATTCACTTTTCCAACCCAACTATAATATCAATGATTACCTCACAGCGAAAATCAGTTTCAATAGATCTGTATCATGTACATAGTTAATCACGCGTGTTGCCTGTCATTTGATATGTACGCATAAACTCTAGTAATATATAAAATAGTACGAGATTGACTGCAGATAAGCGGATTCTACCAGCGTAATCAAGCTCGCTATACCGTTTGTCCGGTACTTAGGTGTACCGTTAAATCAAATGGCATTCACAAAGTAACAACACTTCTAGCTCGGTTCGTATTGGACATCAAGAGGTTTTTCACTTTGCTACAGTTTCCACAACGTTTGTGACAGGCCTACCCATTTGATTCTCGTATTGAATAACTCTTCAGCATTATGAGATCTGAAGCTTTCGTATTAGTTGAGTTGTGACATTTAGACCTTCCGGGAAATTTGTCCAACGTTCTATACCAGATCAAAAGAATATTCTCTTTGCTGTAAATCCTAAAACACTCTAATCCACCGTCAACCAACAAGCATCTGTGCGCAAGGTGCTCACGGTGCAGGATCTGTGTCGGCGGAAACGTAGCGCAGTGGCGGCTTGCTTGTCCCTGTAATCTGTAGTTGATTTTACCATTACATTATAGATGATCGGATAGTAAAGAAGAACATATCATGCGCTTTGATAAACACTGTCTCAATTACAGTGGGGGATATGTTGGCAAATAGCGCAACAATTGCTGTATCTGTTTCTATAAATATTTTCATGCGATTTGTGCTTTTTTCTATAAACGGCCCCAGAGAAAATCACTTTCTGGATGGCCTCGTAATTGCGGTCGAGTGGCTAAAATTTGTATGAGCATTTCGTTTGATATTATTAACATAGTGGAAGAAAAAATTTACTTTTTTAAGTAATTGATTAACTAGCGGACTTACTCATGTTAATTATGTAAGTTTGTGCGGCTTACAGCTGTTTCGGTGCTTCATCATACCATCCTCAGAGCCTACTACATCTCGGCGTGATCTCGAACTTCTCTGATTGTTGTGTGGGTGCGTTTGATTGTTGAAAGGTGTTGAAAAGTGGAGTCAAATAGTGTGTGTGTACTGAAAATGATCTGTGTGTTGAGAATTTGATCCGGGTGTGCTTTAGTGTGTTTGTATATTTCGTATTGTTCTAGTGTGTTGAGTATTTGGTTCTTGAATTGTATGTGTAGGATTTCCATGTCCGTATTTATGTTATTGTATGTATGGTTAGCATTAGTTATGTGATCGGCGTATGTAGATGTATTGTGTCTTCTGGTTATTGCTTTAATGTGTTCTTTGTAGCGTGTTTGGAATAATCTGCCTATCTGTCCAATGTAGAACTTGTCGCAACTATTACATGTGAGTTTGTATACACCTGTGTGGTCGTATTTATTTGTTTGTGTTTTTTGTGTTGAGATGTCTTTGTAGTGTGTTTTCTGTTCTGTATGCTATGTTGTATTTCTGCTTTCTAAATAAAGATGCGATCTTATGTGTGCTCTTTAGTGTGATGTATTTCTTGTGTTATTGTGTTTGTGTTGTGTTTTGCGTGTTTTTGTGTTTGTTAAGCTTTTGTTTTGTCTTTCTTATGATGTTGTCTATTATGTTTGGATTGTAACCGTTTTCTTGTGTTATGTATTTGATTGTGTTCACTTCTTCATTGTAGTGCTGTTGGCTCATGGGTATGTTGAGTAATCTGTGTACCCTTGTCCTGAATGCAGCATGTTTGTGTTGTATGGGGTGTAATAGTTGCGACAAGTTCTACATTGAACAGACAGGCAGATCATTCCAAAGAACACATTAAAGCAATAACCAGAGGACACAATACATCTACATACGCCAATCACATAACCAATGCTAACCATACATACAATAACATAAATGCGGACATGGAAATCCTACACATACAACCCAAGAACCAAAAACTCAACACATGAGAACAATACGAAATATACAAACACACTAAATCACACCCCGATCAAATTCTCAACACACAGATCAATTTCAGTACACACACACACACTATTTGACTCCACTTTTCAACACCTTTCAACAATTAAACGCTCCCACACAACAGGCAGAGAAGTTCGAGATGACGCCGATATCTAGTAGGCCCTGAGGATGGTGTGATGAAGCACCGAAACAGCTGTAAGCCGCACAGACTTACATAATTAACACGAGTATGTCCGCTAGTTAATCAATTACTTATATTCAAGTGTTAAAAGTAGTGTACGCAAGATTCAAAATGGATTAACTTTTTGCCCCCATAAGAACGTTTCCTTGTGAGACAACACAGCACATGACAAGATACAGGCATATAGTCTCATGGAAGAAATATAATCTCTTACAATGCTCACGACGGGAATCTAACCACGGACCACTTTTTATGGAAAGCGCGTACGCAATCCGCTGAGCCAAACCGACGGACAAATACGTTTGAAACCTGAAACAAGAACAATGACCCGAAGTAAGCAGATAACGATGAATTTACATTGACGTCGTGCTCATCGCGAAGACTTTTACCGTCTTGTAGAATACTGTAGTGTTGCGTCTTGTTTTATTGACACACCCGATGTATGGCGAATACCAAGGGCCAGATAGTAGCCTGGCCGGAACTGCAGGCGCGGTTGTACGAGGTGAACCATACCTCGGCGCCTGCTACACCTCATCTCCCTTCCGCGGCACCAATTTGCAACAGCCGCTGCCACCACCGCCATCAGAACAGAGGCAACGTGTGGTTTGTACCCTATCCAGGGCACTTTCTACAACAACAGGGATGTCTAAAGCTCTCCAACCTCATGGCGGTATCTGTGACGTGGGTATTTCCTTCAAACTTGACGTTGGTAATATAGATCATTCATTATCTCGTGAAACCAAATGCATTCGTGCACCGTAGCTCATAGTAAGAACCTTATGGTGAGGGTATCGAGTTAGCTAGTTTGCTAGTCGAAACGTAGAGAAGGCCGAAAGCTTCTCAGTCCGCTTTTTCCTTCCCCTCACACGCAGGTAGGTTTCACGAGATACCTAGTGGCGGCTGTTTCGTCTCATTTCTCTTATCTATACTCTAACCACGAATTAGATACCAAATCACTTATCTGTGGCACGCTAAATAACATATCCTTTCATAGAACATCTTTTTATTCATCATCTTTTACAGTATCCACCTCGCGATAGTGGAATTCTGTCACAAAGTAGCAAAATATTGGGGGCTGCAAGACAATAAACATTTTAAAAAATTGCTTAAAGGATAATCTTCTTAGCAATTCACTCTAATTATACTGATTTAACGGCCACTGACTATATGGTAACTTCTTTCTTAAGACATGCATCTTGTATTTTCACAATTTTCTCTCAATAATCCCTTCCTATTATCTAACATTATTTGAAATATATTAACGTTCTATGCATTTTAGTTTAATTCTGCTACACAGTTTGTATTTCATTGTTTAATTAATAGTTCACAGTATTTTACTGTTTAATTCATAAGTAACTCTTCTATACACGTAACTTCTGTCTAAGTCAAATTGTTGTATTCTTTGTAGCTTCTAAGTTCATACATACAGTATGTATGTATACTTTTTGCTGATGATTGGAGGAGAAGGACTTACTGCCTTAATTCTGTCAGCTAAAATAAATTATTATTTTTATTATTATTATTATTATTATTATTATTATTATTATTATTACTATTATTATTATTATTATACCTACTTTATTATCATATCTATTACAGGTAGTCTCTTATAGGCTAAGTAATGTCGATTTTGGAGCAAAATTATAGTTAGATTTTATTGTGAAGAGAAATTAATGTGATCTTCAAAGTAAAGGCCATTAGATTCTACAGTCTTGAGTCACCTTTCAGCAAGATTTGTTATCCCGCGACTGCATTACTTTCTGGTTTTTCGTGATAACCATTTGAACGGCTTGCAAGTTTTAGAACAGGACTGGCAATTGTTTGTGTGTTTTTGGAAAATATAATTTCAATTAATGCTCCACCATAAATGTTGTAACTAAAACCTTGTGCATCCCTCGTGTTTATCGTACGGCTCGTCATCTCCCCCACACGTTACCTGCACTTTGTTTACGTTTTCACTGTGCCTAAACGAGACGCTCTACTGTAGCATTACTTCGTGGCCAAACCGGTTTTGTTTAACTACGAGTTTGGCTGGATGACGGGGATCGAACCACTATTTTGAGGTGTCAGGGGTGCGGTAATATACCCATTTTTCATTACATGTGAGAATTCTCCTGATAAATCTATCTTCTATGGGATTAGCGATAATGTGACAACATATCCGTTATGTTTTGAGCCTCTTCAGGTATTTTACTTGTTATTTAACGATGCTGTATTTACTACTAGGTTATTTAACGTCGATGAGATTGGTGAATGCGAGATGGTATCTGGCGAGATGAGGCAGAGAATTCGATAGAGATTACCTGACATTCGCCATCCCGGTGCCGGAGAGAATTTTTCTCCTTTCTACGCATTCTTCACCATTAACAAAATACACGGACCAAGGATGCCTATCCTGAGACAGCTACTTTATCCGAACCTTAGTAATTATTACAAATTACACTGACGAATCAACACAGACATTCGAAGATGCAGCTAAACTGTGACCGCAAAATTAACGATATGTGTGTGAACAGGTACCCAAACTTCTGTTGCAACTTGTACAGCTTACGGTTTGCGCAGCACGAAAAATAGCGGATTGCACTCTTTAATTGACTTGTGTATGAAGAACATGTGCAACTGTTGCAGCTGCAAACGCAGCTACATATTCGTATATTAACTTAACTTCATTTAATGTCAAAACATGAGCATCAACCTAGTAAAAAATATGATCTGAATGTACAGAGAAAGACACAACAAAAATTTAATTTATTCCAAAAATGGAGTTCATCTCGATTCATGCGGTAATGAAGACAGCGGTTCTCTAACGAATGTGCAGTGATAATGGTGATGATGTTAGTTATAGTGATTGTGATCCTAGTTGTAATCATGTTGTAAATGTTGATGTTACTGTTGATAGTGACAGTGGTTTTGATTGTAACCATATTGATAGTAATAGAAATGACAATGATGATGGTAGTGACACTGGTTTTGATATGTTAGTCATATAGATGGTAAAAATCGTAGTGATGATAGTGTTGACAGAAATAATTATGGCAGTACATAGTGGTTGTGATGATAATGTTGTTGGTAGTGCCAGTGGTTTTCATTCTAGCTATATTGACGATAGTTGAAGTGGTAAAGATAGTGATCTTAGTGATAGTGGTTTTTATGTTAGTGATATTGATGGTAATAGCGGTAATGATGATAGTATTGACAGAGATCATTGTGGTAGTTAGGTATTGGTTGTGCTGGTGGAGTTGTTGATAGTAGTATTTGTAGTCATATTGGTTTTAATTGTAACTATATTGACGATAGTAGAAGTGGTGATGTTAGTGATAATGGTTTTCTGTTAGAGATATTGATGGTAATAGTGGTAGTGATGAGAGTATTGATAAAGATAATTATGGCAGTTAGATAGTGGTGGTAATGGTGGAGTTGTTGATGGTTGTGTTGGTAGTGACAGTGGTTTTCGTTGTAGGTATATTGATGATAATTGAAATTGTAAAGATAGTTATGTTAGTGACTGTGATTTTTATGTTAGTGATATTGATGGTAATAGAGGTAGCGATGATAATGTTGACAGAGATAATTATGCTAGTTAGGTAGTGGTTGTAATGGAGTTGTTGATGGTAGCATTGGTAGTGACAGTGGGTTTAATTGTAGCTATATCGATGGCAACAGAGGTGGTCACTATAATGATGATAATAGTGTTGGTTTGCTGTTACTGATGGCAGTAACAGAGGTTTGATTGTAGTCATATTGAGAGTAACAGAGTTGCTAACTGTAGTGGTGGCAGTGTTGGTAGTGACAGTGGTTTTGATGATAATCTTGCTAGTGACAGTGGATTTTATGATACTGCTGATAGTGACAGTGGTTTTGATAGTTGTGTTATTAGTTTGTTGATGATAAGCCATCAGGAAAGTTGAGCATAACAGACAGGGTTTGGAATTGAACGGGTTACATCAGCTTCTTGTCTATGCGGATGACGTGAATATGTTAGGAGAAAATCCACGAAAGATTAGGTATAACACGGAAATTTTACTTGAAGCAAGTAAAGCGATAGGTTTGGAAGTAAATCCCGAAAAGACAAAGTACATGATTATATCTCGTGACGAGAATAGGTATTGTATGAAATGGAAACATAAAAATTGGAGATTTATCCTTCAAAGAGGTGGAAAAATTCAAATATCTTGGAGCAACAGTAACAAATATAAATGACACTCGGGAGGAAATTAAACACAGAATAAATATGGGAAAAGCTTTTGTCATCTAGTCTGCTGTCAAAAAAACTGAAAGTTATAATTTATAAAACATTCATATTACCGGTTGCTGTGTATAGTTGTGAAACTTGGACTCTCTCTTCGAGAGAGGAACAGAGATTAAGGGTGTTTTATAATAAGGTTCTTAGGGGCTAAGAGGGATGAAGTTACAGGAGAATGGACAAAGTTACACAACGCAGAACTGCACGCTTGGTATTCTTCACCTGACAAAATTAGGAACATTAAATCCAGACGTTTTAGATGGACTGGGCATGTGGCACGTATGGGCGAATCCAGAAATGTTTATGGAGTGTTAGTTGGGAGGCCGGAGGGAAAAAGACCTTTGGGGAGGCCGAGACGTAGATGGGAGGATAATATTAAAACGGATTTGAGGGAGGTGGGGTATGATGATAGAGACTGGATTAATCTTGCACAGAATAGGAACCGATGACGGGCTTATGTGAGGGCGGCAAAGAACCTCCGGGTTCCTTAAAAGCCATTTATAAGTAAGTAAGTAAGCAAGTAAGTAACTAAATGATAGTGATGGTATTATTAGTGGTGGTAAAGACGCCAGTGATAATGGTTGTGATGATAATTGTAGATATGGTAGAAATGTTAATATTAGTGCCAGTACTTTTTATATTAGTGAAGTTGATAGCAATGCTGGTAATATGGGTAGTGTGGTGGTATGGATAGTGGTAACGACGGTAGTTATAGTGGCAGTAACGGTAATATAGTGGCGGTGAAATTAGAGGTGTTGATGGTAGCGTAGTTAGTAATAGTGATTGTTGGTAATGTAGCGATAATGGTCAGTTAAAGTGGTTTTAATTGTAGAGGTAGTGATGGTAGAAATGTTGAAAGTAGTGTTGGTAGTGACAGTGGTATTGATCTTAGTCATATTGGTAATAATGATGTCGTTACTGTAATAATGATATTGTTAGGCAAATCTTGGTACCCTGAAAAGTTAGTACACCCCCTGTTTGTATGCTGAGACAGTCTTATAGCGGCTGTCACATAACGGCCACAAATAACGGAGACCTCTCCTCTTCCCTCATGCTTCATCACACACGTATCTTCACGAGTGTAACTTGATGTCTTGAGTTCAATGGCTAACCAAGATGAAACTCTGCATATTATATGGATTTTCAGATTTCATCTCTCTACATAAAGTTTCTATGGCTTTAAAGAAAGAAAATGCTTTCACTTGGCTCTCGGAAAGTAGAAAACCCTCAAGTTAACTCGCATTTATATACTCTGTCAAAAGCAGAGCATGTCCTCAGATGATGCCAAATATGTGTGCCACAAAGCGTCGCTGATTCCGAGAAGTGGGAGAAATAAAGGAACAATCAACCGAGACTTCGACGAATGATGTATGTCTTCTATACCTCGTAATACTTGGTTTCTATACGATCATCATCACAATAATCACAATCATCTCGTCTCCCTCGTCTTTCGTCCTTCAAGAATATTAACGAAGTGGCCTGTTTCGCTTTATCATTTGATGATGTCTGTTAAATGTAGGTACAACATAATATCGGTATGTTTCAGGATTCTCCTTAGCAAATTGCACACATAAAATTATTTCTCAAACATTTCGGACAGTTTTTAGAGTTTCATGATCTTAAATAAATTCAATTTCTTTACCAGTCCATTGCAAAGGTACAGTTAGGGTATCACGCATATATTTTCTATATTCTGGGACTCTTTTAGTAACAGGCATTTATTTTAATTTCATTTTTGAGAGTACAAATTACGAAATTTTCTCTCATAAATTTAAGCGGGGTTTATTTTCATTCAATACATTAGAGTGTTTACTTTAAAGTTCCAAAACAACTTAAAAATTTTGTTCTTCATTCATTATTTTAGAGTTCTGTTTAGAGTACAAAATATATCACATAATTTGATATCTTCTTCCATACATTTAAGGCTCCGTTTAGAATATCAAATACATAATTATTTAACTAGGTTTCTGATCCAATTTATTTCAGGGCTTTCTTTAGAGTACTAAGATAATAAATTTATAGGTTTTATTCTTATGTGCAATATATTTTACTGTCCTATTAAGAGTAGGAAATAATTAACATAATTTGGTTGTACCCATATATTTTTGGATTCTCTTTAGAATACCAAATAAATAGTATAACTTCGTTTTGTCTCCTATAAAATAAGTTATATTTCAGGATTCTGTATAGACTATAATTTCAATAATTTAATTTTGTTTTCTCTTCCACATATTTCAGGGCCCTGTTTGGAATGCCAACACTAAATAATTTATTTCATTTGATTTTTTCCTTAATTATATTTTAGAGTTGCCTGTGGATTAGGCCTATCACACAAATAAACAAAATGGTTTCTCTTACACACTATCTACATGCATAAATATATGAGGAAATATAGTAGGATTGCCTTAGATCACCAGATAAATAACTTTAATTGGTCTCCCTTATAAACATTGTTATATATTCTACATATAGACTATATTTTATTTATCTAGTTTTTCTTTCATAAATAATTTTATTTGATTAACATACAAAATCTTCTAAATTCTTACTTTCTTAATATTATATGATTTGCGATATTTCATTGTAGCTCTTATATTATTTTAGTTTCTAGTCTATTTCTCTATTTATATTTAATAATTAGTAATAGTTTTGCATCTGAGTCGGAACATAAGCACTTCTGAATTAGTTCTCAAATTTATTAAAATTATTATGTTTAGTGATTTGTTCTTATGTGTGTTATTACTTTATTCTAATTGTATTTTGTATTAAATTTTATCTCACCTTGTATTTATTTTGTAATTCACTGTATTTCGTCTGTATACGGCAAATTTATAAATAAATAAACAAATACAATTTATAATACCAAGCATGCAATTTAATTCTTTCACACATTTCGACCTTCTCTTTTGGGTGCAACATTTATAATTTAATGTAAGAATTTTTACAGATTTAATAAGCTGGTTCTCCCAACGACACCAAAAATATAATTTAACTCTCAGTTAGGTAAGTGTTAATTTAACAATTTTTCCCACAATAAAAGCTACTGAAAACGCCGGGATAATAATTAGTTAACTGATTATTAGTCTAAAATAATGACATTAAGAATCGAAATACAATCAGACAAAATCCGTGTTTTTTAAATGAATAATTTTACAAAAGCTTTCCGATAAAATATATAGCTTTCATTTGATAACAAACCACTATCTATCTGAATAAAACTATAGGGGTTATTATGTGGGGAAAAAAATCGTAAATAAAATTTAGAATACCAAGCACACAATTTAATTATCCTACATATTTCAAACTCCTCATTAGGGTACTACATAGTAAGTTCACATAACACGCTAGAAATTCCACTCCACACATCATCCCTCTATTCCTCATCCTACAATGTTGCAACTTCTCGTCACTGGAACTCTCTGCCGCTTGAAATCATGGGGACAGACAAAGATTTTTTTTCTTTCACCACGTTAATAATGTCAAAAGAAGTGCTTTTGCAAATTTTGGCCACTCGACCGCAATTACGAGGACCGTAAAAAAATAAGTTCTCCAGGGGCCGTTAACAGCAAGAAAACACAATTTCATTGGAAAAATTTATTGGAAGAGAGACAGCAATTGCTGAGCTATTTATTAACATATTCCGCACCGGAAATGAGACATCTGTCATATCATGGGATCAACAGAGAGGAGTAGACGGCTGTCAAAAGCTGGTTCCGATCCCAGGCAGCTGACTTCTACGACACAAGGATACAAAAATTGATCCCAATTCCAGTGGGGGATATGTTGACAAATAGCGCAACAATTGCTGTATTTGTTTCATTAATCTTTCCATGCAATTGAGCTTTCTTTCTGCAAACGTCCCCAGGGAAAATCACTTTCTGGACGGCCTTGTAATTGCGCTCGGGTGGCCAAAATATGTATAAGCATTTCTTTTGGCATTATTAATATGATGGAAGGAAAAAAATTAACTTTTTTTATCTGCCTCCATCAGAATGTTTGCTTGCAAGCTAAAAAATTATCTTACGACGAATTTCCAAACTAACTTACTGTTATGATAAGTGTTATATGTTTTCACGCATTCTTTATATTTAGATATTATAGTGATATTTATCTTATTGGTCTTTTTTTTAACTTCTGTTACATAATATTTCCTTATATCAAGTAATACTAGTGTTACTTATTATCAGTTTTCTCTTTTTCGTATGTGTGTGTCTAAAAATAGTATTTATCATATATACTTCGCTATATTATTATTATTATTATTATTATTATTATTATTATTATTATTCGTGCACACCTGTGGAGTAACGGTCAGCGCGTCTGGCTGCGAAACCAGGTGGCCCGGGTTCAATCCTGGTCGGGACAAGTTACCTGGTTGAGGTTTTTCCGGGGTTTTCCCTCAACCCAAAACGAGCAAATGCTGGGTAACTTTCGGTGCTGGACCCCGGACTCATTTCGCCGGCATTATCACCTTCATATCATTCAGACGCTAAATAACCTAGATGTTGATACAGCATCGTAAAATAACCCAATAAAATTAAAAATAAAAATAAAATAAAAATAAAAATAAAAATTATTATTATTATTATTATTATTATTATTATTATTATTATTATTATTATTGTTGTTGTTGTTATTAAATATTGGTGGTAGAAATTCGTTCTATATTCACACTCTTTTTTAAATGAATAATTTTACACAAGCTTCCCGACATCAAATACAGTTTTCTTTCGATGAAAAACCGCCACCTATCTGAATAAAACTATAGTGGGTCATTACATCGGAAAAAATCGTGCAACTATAAAAGAATTAACACAAAACCTTCCGTAAAACAATTCGCAGTGAATGGTATTGTATGTTGTACCGCTGAATCGTGATAATTAATCCATAAAAATAAAACAAATGCGGCCAACAATTTAACTACATTACAAGTCCTAATCCCCTAACTGTAATTTCATGGCGGTTACCGTTGATCTGGAGACAGAAAAAAATATATACTGCCCATACATGACAATTATAGACAATTAAAATAAACGGTTTTAGAAACTTTTTGGCCTTTATCACCCGAGAGGGAATACGGTCCGTGATAAATGTTAGGGGTTATAATTTTTTCGGGTCACATCAGCTGAATAAAAATGGATGTGAGGAGGGTGAGGGAATTAGCAAAAATGCTTCCGCAAGGCAATCTCTCCCCATTGACTCCAAAATAAACTGGACTGTGACCCGTAAACTAATTTTAAACTACGTCTTCCTCTGGCTGCGGGAATTAATTTCCATAACCTTTCTAGCTTAAGACAGATGTAATCGCTTTCCCGCGCTTTTACTGTGTTACCCAGCAACACGATTTCAGGAGACGAGCAACTTTTTTAATCCAGGAATTACTTCATGCACTGCCTAATTGCAGATATCCGTAGATGTGTATATGAAATATCAAATTTTAAGTTTTTAATCAAAATACCTCAACAGCGATGTCAAAGTAATAAGTACGAATGACCTTAGCTTCGACAATGAGCTATCCTGTTTGGAGTTTAGAAAATACCATTGGATATATTTAGGAGTCTTCTTAGCGGACATACCCCACTCTTTGTAATAAGGCATACCTCCCTAAGTTCGCCATCTTAAGGGGAGAGAATGGTGTTTTTTTTTTTAACTTTTTTCCTATTTGGCGTAAAATATTAATTTTTGTATGTAGAGAGCTCATAGCTCTGACAACTCAACCAAATAAAAATATTTTGAAAAAAAAAATTATTTGGGGGCCCAAATTTGAAAAAAAAAACCAATGCAGGATTGTACTAAAACCGATATATCTAAACCGTTTTTAAGATAGATTCAAACAGTTTTTTGCAATATATCTGCAAAAGCATGTTCTAAAAACTGTCTGTAACAGAATTTTGATATTGGTTCCTACGTTTGTAAAATAAACAATTAAAATTTAATAACAATTTTCTGATTTCCTTTCTTGGAAACAAGCGGACGTATTTTTAAAATGAAATCAATTAACAAAATTCTGTTACAGAGAAACGTTTCCTACTAGTCTAAAGAAAGTGTGTTCTAAATTTCATGTATGTATCTTTAATAGTTCAGAAATTATATCCATTTTTGTCTGGCAATGTAGCAAAAAAATGAAGTTACTGGAAACCGATAAAAGCGGGTGTGTGATTTAAAAATCCATAGCGCAGGAAGTTTAAAAATGACGTCTCAACAACCGATAAGGGTACAAATACCCACAAAATGTTATGCAATGCATTCCACACATATCAAAGGGTATTTTAAAGAAAAAAAAATTTTGAAAATTTAATTTACCGGAAACAACAATAAAAGTGGGCGAGTGATTTAAAAATCCATAAGGCAGGAAGTTTAAAAATGGCGACTCAACATGCGATAAGGGCACAAATACCCACAAAAGATTATGCTATGCATTCCACACATATCACAGGGTATTTTAAAGAATTTTTTGTTTGAAAATTTACTCATTTTTCACCAAAAAGTACCATCCTTTCCCCTTAAGCAAATTTGCTTTAAATTGAAGATGAAGAAATATTTCTAAAGTATAAAAAATGCTTTACAATATTGATACTAAAGAGCATATTAAATAAAAATAAAAATAAATAAATAAAGTCCTTTTACTCGTACAAAAACAAAAGAGACAGGGAGATGCAACTGAGGAACTTAGGACGCATGTGTTCCCCAAGTTCACCACTTGTGTGTCTGTTGTAAATTCAAATAATATTTTAATATCATCAGAGTACAGACGTAATATATTGTAAATTTTATTAGTAACAACAATGTAATTTATTCGTCACAACAATAATTCCTTTCTACAATTCACCTTAAACGCTCTCGTCAACAATTGGATCTTCACTCAACACAGTATTTGTTATAGCACTCCACCGACGACAATGACAATTTACTTGGACTATTACGCACAACAATGAACTGTTAATCTTAACTAATATTTACCAAGCACTATTTACAAATCAGAACTACCAGTTCTCCGTTCACAGTTCTTCTATCTCATTCACTCGAGTTCACAGTATCTCGAACCACAGACCTTCAGAGACAGTTCACTGTACTCGAACTCGGGTCCCTCCAACTGCGGTCCACTGCACTCGAACTCAGGTCCCTCCAACTGCGGTCCACTGCACTCGAACTCAGGCCTTCGGATGCTGATACAGTTGCGGACGCACACTCGAGTCGAACTCCGGTACACAAGACTGGCTTGCTTGCTCTGGCTTTCTCACTGACTGGCTGACTAATCAACTGAAAACTGCTGTCGTTCCTTCGCGACCGTAATTTATAACCACAGCGACGTAGCCTCGAAAGTTCCACGCGTCTCTAGAGATGGCACTCCAGAAAAATCCAGAGCCCTCTCCTCTCTACCAGCACCAGATGCGCGCGCACTCTCTCTCCACTCTCTCGCCGCGTTGGCCCTTTCCTCTCTCCGCCGCGCGCCATCCCAAAGTGCTTCGCGCGATCTTCTCTCTTGCGGGACGCTGGTCGTGAGTTACAATCTCACGTCGCTGTCACAATATTTTAATACAGAAAAAATGGTCATAGTAGGAATTAAACAAAGTTTTATCAATAATGAATTATCATAGAATTAACAATTTTAGTATCTTATACATATAAAATATCTAAAATATCACTGATTTAAATACCGTACTAAATTTAAAATGTAATCAATTATTATTTAAATTGCCAACTGTTTGAAACCATCTGAGAGAAGTAGCAAAGAATGATCCTAAGTTGGCCATGGAAGAAGCTGCAGTGGCGAACTTAAGAACAGTTCCAAATTTAATTAATAAAGTCATAAAGTAAGACATCACTACAGTAAATGTAAATGAATTACTAGCATCAGCGCTTGTTGTCACCTTTCACTTCGCACCTATGCATTTCCTGTTTCAGATCCAGTTGCTACTACCGCAATCTCGGACTCGGTCAGTATTAAATACAAAAACGACTGGGACTCTGTTGGTATATTTTGGGACTCAGTGTGCAGAGCATAGAAATATGGTACCATTTGTTTTGAATGAAAATTCAATAAAATAAACTGTAAAAGGGAGTAATTTTTGGCAGCACTTTTTCGTAGGACTAGCATCCAGACTCCATCCTTACACAAGGAAAATAAATCTTCCCTTCTCTCACGAAAAATAAATCCTAGGTCACTGGAACTGCTAGCTCCACATTCTGCCACGTGAGCCACAGTTAAAATTTAATTTAATCTAAAAATATCCAGCACAATTTAATTTTACATGTTTTCACAGAAGGAATTGCTTGTATGCCAAAGGAAATGAAGCCACTCAATGTTGTTGGAGTTCAACTTAATTAATTTTTAATTAAACGAGAGATATTTACTAGTCTAATAATTACATTTATTGGATGTATGCAATATTTCAGCAATCAAGAGTTCCGAGAAATTCTTTATTATACGGCTTTAAAGAACATTTTGTTAATATGAAATAAAACAGAAACATTCTGTAGAAAGTTGAACTCATTCAGGCTGGTGAGTAAGGGAGATTGGAATGTTAGCTTAATACAGATAAATAATAATGAAACTAATTAGACACGAAAATAATTTGTTTTAAAATAACAGGTAAAACAATTTTGATAATGCAATTTTATATTGAAATAAAAGGTAAATATATGGATATAAGAATTTAATTTGTGTTAAAATGTTTAGTGGCATTCATGAATTTAAACACAGTACAAAAATAAATAAATAAATAATTAATTAACTAACTAAATAAATAACAATATAAATAAAATAAATATAAAGATATAAATAAATAAATAAGTAGATAAATAAATATACAGAGAGAGAAAAGTAAATCGTCCGACCTTAATTAAGGATGACCACGAGGATCCGGAAATTAATAGCAAATAAATATAATTAATTAAATATAAATATTGTTATAAAATAAAATGTAATAATTAAGCACCACTGATTATCAATTATAAAAAAACCTTAGAAGATGACCTTAAAATTATACTTGTAAATAAAAGATTTTATTTAAAATTAGCATATCCTTAATTAAGACCTTCTGAGTGGTATAAATGAAATTGTATAATCTGCAGGGAATCTTTAAGAATTTGCGAGATTATTTTTTGAATTTCGAAAGATGGTATTGATAATTATTTTTAAAAATTATATGTAAATTTTGGTAAAGAACTCCGAGCACCAAAAAATAAACCTGTCACTGACCAATTGAAGAGAGAAGTGTTACACTTGGCACTAAGGCACTATTAATTTTTACAATGAACTGTCTAGGTTTTATTAGTCTGTTAATGCTTTCAGTACTTTGATTTTTATTGTATTTATAAATTCAATATTAATTGTAATTATAATTGCAATTGTATTCTTTATGCTGTAATTGTAGTTGGTAGAGGGGAAGAGAAGGACTGATGACCTTATCTCTACCAGGTTAAATAAATAAATAAATAAATAAGGTAGGGAATACAAGGATCATAAATGACCCTCTTTTCATTATCAACCTGATCAAGTAAATAAATAAATAATCCTACATAATCTGCTCCTTACTGATGACCAAGGATGTTAGGGATGTGCAAACGCCTGAATTACGTGTTCATACTGCAAGCAATACAAATTCAACAAGGTTCACTATGAGCAAGATAAAGTACAATCATCGCTCTTAAAGAAATGTTGTGCGGGTTCTTGAGACAAGCAGTGCAGGCGTTTTGACATCCTTGCTCTAGCTCATAATTAATTATTTAAAATCTTTGTTATGCTTATTACTGTGAACACTTTATTGGACTTATGTTTAGATTTCGTTGTTAACATTTTGAATATCTGATGAAGCGGTATAGGCGAAAACGTTGATAAAATTTCTTCTGTAAGACGTATTAGCAAATAATAATTTTTCAAAAATGATAAATCATACGATTGGAAACTTTAAAATAACGTCTTATAAAAACCCTTGTACTAGTTTATTTCGAGGTTAATGATGCTAATTAGATATGGACAAAAAAATGAGGATAATAAGATATAAAATGGATACTCAAAATTAATTATGGGAAGACTGAATATTTGAACGCCATCTCTCTTATTATTTTCAAATTACAGACCTAAACGTTTTAACCATTTCTGACCAGATATTCAAAGGAACGGATACTACGATTTGGAATTTAAAAGCATAATCACCAAGACCAAAAAAAGTTATCAATTTATTTTACTCAATCCTACGCAGCAGATAATAATATGAAATATAATACGCAATATACCAACGAAAAGTATTTCACTTTATGGAGCTGAAGAATGCATTCACAGCCATAAAAACAACAATTTCAATCATTAGTAATTTTAAAAATAATAGAAGAAAAAAATGGAAGTTACAAAAAATATTTTTGAAGAAAACGATTAACTACAGCACTGGCATGTAATGCGAAGAGAAATCAGCAAAATAAATAGAGCAATGCTGCATTGGAAGAAGGAAGAATAGGCCATAACCTACACGGAAGGAGGAACAAGAGGAAGTGTGCGAATAAGGCACGCGCAAAATTGATTGATTGTATGGTAACCTTTATTAAAAGAGAACTTTAAGAAAATCGTGTTTCTTCTCTTAAAGTCTGTACAATCAGTTACACACATACAGATTATACACAAATACGTAGACAGTCGCAAGTTTTCGTAATGCATAATAGCGAAAATTTAATGATCAATTTTTCACGGATTCACAATTTTTTTTCCCTTTTACATCGTAGAGTGAGAAAGTAAAGCAAGCAGTGAATTGTGTGTGATTAGGCAATTCATGCCAAATTTAAGTTTTCGTAGTACACTCGTATGTTCCAGAAATTCTTGAAATATATTTTTTTAAAGTTACATAATATTTTCTCTTTATTTAGAACACAAGCAACTAAAACGCCAGCATCGAATATTGTGATTAGGCAACCCTGTATGAGTCTTAGTTTTTTGTGATGTAGGCCTATATTCGGAAAAATGTATATTTACAATTTTACAATATTTCTTCTATTCAAAATACTAGGAACTAAAAGCAAACAGCAAATACTGTGATTAGGCAAATCAGACTGACTTGCAATTTTTCGCAGTGTGCACTACGTATATCAGCAAAAATTTCCAAATCTATTATTACAAATTCAGAAAACTTCCTTTTTATTAATCCTGCAATGAAGTAAAATCAAGCAGGAATTTAGCACGATTAGGCAACTCAGACTGACTTGAAATTTTTCGAATTGTACATTATATCCGCGAAAATATCCAAATCTATGATTACAGTTTCAGAAAACTTCCTCTTTGTTAATCGTACAATGATGAAGTAAAATCAAACTCCGGATTTTGTGTGATTAGGCAACTCATACTGACTTGTATTTTTAGAATTGCGCACTTTATCCGCGAAAATATCCAAATCTATGATTACAGTTTCAGTAAACTTCGTCTTTATTAATCGTACAATAATGAAGTAAAATAAAACTGCGGATTCTGTGTGATTAGGCAACTCAGACTGACTTGTATTTTTAGAATTGCGCACTATATCCGCGAAAATATCCAAATCTATGATTACAGTTTCAGTAAACTTCGTCTTTATTAATCGTACAATTATGAAGTAAAATCAAACTGCGTATTTTGTGTGACTAGGCAACTCAGACTGACTTGTATTTTTAGAATTGCGCACTATATTCGCAAAAAACATCCAAATCTATTATTAGCTTTTCTCAAAACTTGCTCTTTATTAATCGTACAATGAAGAAATAAGCGCAAGCAGCGGATTTTGTGTGATTAAGCCTGTCAGACTGAATTGCAATTTTTCGGATTATACATTATATCCGCGAAAATATCCATACTTATTATTGATATTTCACTAAACTTCCTCTCTATTTATCGTGCAACGATAAAGTAAACTCAAGCAGAGGATTTTTTGTGATTAGGTAAATCAGAGTGACTTTCAATTTTTCGTAGTGTACACTATATCCTCGAAAATTTCTAAATTTATTACTACAATATCAGAAAGCTTTTTCTTTTTTAATCGTACAATGAGAAAGTAAAAGCAAGCAGTGGATTTTTTGTCATTAAACAACACAAACTGACTTGCAATTTTTCGTATTGTACAATATTTCCGCAAAAATATCCAAATCTATTATTACATTTTCTCAAAACTTCCTCCTTATTAATCGTACAATGAAGAAGTAAAATCAAGCAGCGGATTCTGTGTGATTAGGCAACTCAGACTGGCTTGCAATTTTTCGTAGATTGCACTTACGGAGTCCCCCTAGTGAGAGTTGTGCAGTCTGCTGATTGGGGCTGATTGTGGAAGGAGGCTCTGCGACCCGCCACCGTCCATCCCTTCTCGTTCCGCCGCTCGGTTAAAATTAGAGCCCCATTCAAGTTAAGTCAGGTAATTTGAATGATAATGTTGACTCGCATATTTATATAGGATAATCGACGGAGAGGCCGCATAATCAGCTGCTTTGTTGTGTGGTGAGGAAGAAAATCTACCCGGGGCGAAGGTCTCTAAATGCCAGAGATTGCGGAATAGATTTTGCACCAAAGTCTACAGAATCATCCTACTTGTTTTTACATGATGGTTGTGGTTGTGTTAGTGGCAATGTTGGTGTGTATATATATCATGGAGGTGAAGGTGATAATGTTGATGTCTACAATGGTGATGATGATTAAAGCTTAGTTTTTGTACACATTTAACACAAGATAAGTAAATAGTGACTATACAGAGTGGAAGGGAACTTACAACAGTATTTCACAGACGTAAAAGATATAGTCAATGCGATCAACGTTTGTCAAATAAGATTTTTGATACGTCAAATAGTTTTGAGAATGTGAAACTCTGCAAAGTGTAATCACACTCTAGTAATATACAATCACGAAGCTCAATATGTAATAAATATGAATCCATAGATAGTTGCTAACCACTAGGATCGCTACTATCGCCTCATCAGAGACAATGCGAATTAGTACCGGCACAGCCTATTGTTCCTAGCACCCTCACAACTCAATATTCGTGACTGTATACAGGGTGTTTAAAAATACTGGGCATAATTTCAGGTATTTCCCACATATAGACAATCAAAATAGTTCATTACAACATGTGTCCGGAAATGCTTCATTTCCGAGTTATGGCCTTCACAACATTGAAATTCACCGGAACGTTTTTCTTTCCGCAGGTCGTTGTCATTACAGAAGATGTTCAAAATGTCCACCTCCTGCTTGAATACAGACCTCACATCGATGTCTCATTGACCTGCGAACACGATCCCAAACTCCAGGAATATTGCGTATGTCCTCAGAACATGCCACAATTCGATTCCGAAGGGATTCCAAATCAGGCACCGGAGACGAATAAATCAATAATTTTAAATGGCCCCACAAGTAGAAATCGATAGGGTTCAGATCAGGTGAGCGTCGATGCCAAGCAATTGGGCCACCTCTACCTATCCATCGATCAGGAAACCTTCGATCCAAGAACCGGCGAGCCGTATGACTGAAGTGTGCAGGAGCGCCATCATGCAAGTGAATGTGTTGACGATTGATCAGTGGAGTGTCTTCTAAAACATGAGGTATGGTGTTTTCCAGGAAGTTTGTGTACGCCTGCCCCGTAAGTCTGTTTACAAGTACATGGGGTCCAACTAATCGATCACCAATGATACCGGCCCACATGTTGAGGGAGAACCGCACCTGCTGATGAGATGGAACAGTTGCACGTGGGTTTTCATACGCCCATACATGCTGATTGTGAAAATTTGTTATGCCATCTCGTGTGAACTGTGCTTCATCTGTAAATATTACTAAAGTTCGGATTTACACCACACTGCTGCAAGAACCACTGACAGAACCTAACTCGTGCAGGATAATCTGCTGGTGACAGGGCCTGTACACGTTGCAAATGATAAGGATACAATTGATACTCTTTCAACAGTCTCTAGACAGTCGTATGAGGAACATTGACTTGCAACGCTACCCTTCGTGTGCTGATAGAAGGAGTCATGTTCACAGCCTCCAGAATCTCCTCCTGTACTTCTGGAGTTGTAGATCTTGGTCGTCCCCTTCCCAAACCAGGAGAGTTAAATTTTCCATACTCGCACAGACGGTAATGGAGACGTACAAATGTCTTCCGATCTGGACATTGTCGCTGTGGGTACCTCTCCTGGTACAAACGACGAGCCAGCGCAGCATTGCCGTCCGCCTTACCGTACATGAAGTGTGTCTCTGCCAGCTCTTGATTTGAATACATGTCGCACAGTCTAACGCCTACACAACACTGAATATAACCTTCGCCTCGGAATGAACTGTCAGGGTGACCTCTTAATGTCTCCTTTGACGGCAACGACCTGCGGAAAGAAAAACGTTCCGGTGAATTTCAATGTTGTGAAGGCCATAACTCGGAAATGAAGCATTTCCGGACACATGTTGTAATGAACTATTTTGATTGTCTACATGTGGGAAATACATACCTGAAATTATGCCCCGTATTTTTGAAACATTCTGTATACTAGATTGTGGTGTAACGCCAATCAATCCACTCAGCAAGACTTGCGAGAGGAGAATTTAAACAAAAACGTCTTATCAGATATGTTTCCATAAAATTACTGTAGATCAAAACGTAAAGTTAATTATGCAAGTAGTTATTTCTTTATTACGTTATAACTTCTAATTCTAAATTTAATACCATGAAACTTTTCTAACATTGACAGTATATATTGATTTCTTTGCTTTTTACGTAATCACAAAATAGTACAGAATGTAGGCTATATTCTTATAAAACAAAACTATTTCCATTAAAGATTCATTTGCAGGGACTTGCATTCGGCAGGTCCGTGGTTCGATTCCCGGACCGATCAACCCGACTATAGTAGTTTTTCCTTAGTTTTCCACAGTTACTTAGGCAAATGCCGGGTTGGAATTTCGATTTTCACGGTTCATTTCCCTTCTCCTCCCCTGTAGAAAAAGAATTTAGATTTCATATCATTCATCTTCTTCATATCATTCCATAGACATATTCAGATCAAAATGAATGTTCGCTTAAGTGAGGGGGCGTCCTCTCCGCAAACGGTCCTGGGTTCCCAGCCTTCCGCAATATCTCTGCCAGGATTCATTCCTTAAGAGCACTTCCGAGGGCGCTGCGATACCTTGGAAGGCTGCGGTATGAACTTAGGGCGGGAGGATAGGGCGATTGAGAAGGTGAGGAGTCACACGGCCGGTGGGCTGGTACACCTCTTCATTCATCTTATAAATTCGGAGAGCACAGTAGACCTCAGTATTGCCGACGTGCAAAGGGTCGTCCCTAACTCGCCTCTAGCCACCGTTACCTAACCTAACCTAACTTAAAAATTTTACATTTTATGTAAATTCCGAATAACAAAGTTACGAATACACATTCTCTAACTTAGTCTTCATTTAAGTTATTATCTTTGAAAAAAAAAGATTAATTTGGACAAGAAATTAACTTTATAGTAATATTAAGTAATGTGTTAAGTGTTACGTATATACAGAAATTTGATCAAAACATACATGATTAAACGTCTCAGTTTACATTATCCTGTCGCAAATCTTGAGGAGTGGAGTTACACTCAACCTCACTGCGGAGTTTTCCTATCTCTAATTAATGAAATATTTAGTTGGGTGTCCTCTAGAACTCCCGTATTCATTCATTCTGTATTTATTTTCTTCATCATCATATAGGCCTATATGTCTTCAGAATAAATACAGAAATATAGCAGCAATTACATTATGACGATGTCAAAATATAAGGCAAGTTAATTTACTGAAAAAGAGTAAAACTGCAGTTTTATTACGAGGTGCGGACTCCAGAACTCGTGTTAATGATTTTATTTGCGCGAGAAGAGTCGATCTTTCCTATTTAACACTTAACAGTTCTCCCTTAGTGGACCAGACCTCGTAAACGAAACAAAAGTCCTGCGTGAACAAAGTTCTGGAAGGACAGGAGAGGAGAGGGGAAAGCGTCAGAATTGGAAACTATTTTAGATTAATTTACACGGCGGCTGGGACAAGCCTTTATATCCCCCGTCGCCGGTCCATTCTACGCGTCAACTTCGCAATTACGTAGGGCCGCCAAGTGGCTGTCCACGTCACAATCCACCCCCTACCCCACAAAGAGCGAGAGAGAGTTGGGGTTCGTAACCATGGAGTTTCGCAATGTGATTGGGTAGGCAGGAAATTAGAAATTTCAGGCCGTAACGGTGCTAGCACTCAACAAGCAACACACCAACACTACCTAGATAGTGTTTTGTTCAAGTAGAACGACACGGACATATTGAACAGGTGGTACACACACACACACACACACACACACACACACACACACACACGTACACAAATCTGTTGTCTCTGCAAATCCTCTTTTGCGAAATGACAGGTACTGGCTTTGGGTGACAATTTTGACTTCCCTTCCCTTCATCCACCTTCATTTCAATTATTGATTTAGCTTCTTCGTGTTTTGCAGACTAATGAATTATTGATAAACTACTTGCACGAGTATATACTACAAGGTAAATACACTTCCGTTTAGCATTCTGTCATTTCTAACTGCTAGATTATCGAACGACATTACCTCTCTACGTTTGCACTTCGATTAATAGTCTATAGTAAAATTCACGCAATAAGAAATGAAGTGCAAGGAGAATGATAATCACTGACCCACTAGTCATCACCATCATCATCATCTTCTTCTTCTTGTTCTTCTTCTTCTTCTTCTTCTTCTAATATTGAGAAAACTGTATGCAGGAAATCACTTTAAATCGTAATGTAACTTCATCTGCAAATTCAATTCGATTTCTTGGCATTCAGATTGAAGCTAATCTTGGTTTTAATGCTCTTGTTCATGGATGGGCAAATCGTGCTCTCAAAGTGTCAACACAATCTCAGTGCAGGTAGAACGGACTCTGTACTAGCTGTATACTGTTTTCGCTGTAAGAAAAATCCTAATGTAAACATAAGCACGTTGCTGTCATACCCGTGATTGGCTTCCAGTCGAAACACTCACATGACGCAGGAAAATATAGTTCGTATTTGGAAACCACAATCTTGTATTATTTGAAAATAAAAAAATTGAATTTTAGTTGTTAAATACGATTAAACATAGAACTTCACTCATATGTAAAACGTTATGTAAAAGAAAAGGTACCTTTATGTTTTGTTATGTACTATGAGCGTGGATGAATACCAACAGTAGTACCGAGGTAGTCTGTTCCTGTAACAAGCTGGCGTCACTTGAGCTCGTAGTTGTTCACGTAAGGACGTGGTACTGAAGTATGGCTTCTGCATCCTCGATGTGTGTTGTTATTAAACATAAAAGTGGAAACCCTCTCAAAAGCGGAGAAAAACAAATAGTCTTAAATATATATAATAAGTTAATTGAGTTTTAATTATAGTAATTATAAAGTAAATGTTTCCTAAGCAACCGAATGCATAGTAGTGAGGTTAGGTCTACTTGACGAGTAACGGGAAATGTTTAACCTGAAACAGAATGTACAACAATAGGCGGGAACACGTACTGAGAATCTATGCGCCGAACAGCGGCAAATGAAGCCTCACTTCAGTCACGTGCTATTGTTTATATTAGGATTTTCTTACAGCGAAAAGATAGTGTCTGTGTGCGGTTCTTTCAAGACACAAGTTCGATCGCGTCTGCAGTAAGTGACGGCTCGTTTTAAGTGAAAAAATATATATAATTCCCAGATCATTTCCCTTTAGTTACGAGTAAAAAGAGAATTTTTTTAATTAAGAAGAGAGGTAAAGCTTTTATTCTATTACATTTTCTTACGCATGACATTTTATGTTACAAATAAACAGTGAAGGTTTTAGTAAAGAAATACTGTCTGCATCTGCTTTAGAACAGCTAAAGGTAAAAATGGGATATCAACAAGGTGAGACTGATGTCAAATATCATTAGCAAGTTGTGCGTGCGAGTTACAGAATTGCACGACATATAATCGACTAGTTAAGAACATTTATGGATAAATTTGAAATGTGGCAGTATCATGTAGAACATAGACAACTTCACTTTCTTTGACTATAAACTATCTTGAAGAGTGATAAGAAAATCTTCTTATCAAATATAAGACCCTACTTCAAGTCCTACAGCAGACTTCACTGCTAAGTTTGGAGAAACAGTGACAATTGAAAAGGAATCGAAATTTTTCTGAAATCTTATTGGCTTACATAGATAGAAAATCCTGAAAATTTATAGTTTGAATTAATAAATCTACAGAACGGCACGCCACTCAGATCCCAGCAAAATCAGGAATCGAACTGTTCGTAATGTTGCCTAAGTCAGAATTTACAAATATACTCTTTGCCTCCATATATACTGTATGTGCTTGGGGCAGAGTTTAATACAAGAAAGAAGTATAAAAGCTCTCAAAGTAAAGAAAGAGCTCAGAAGTAAGCTTATTTCATCTGCCGTGACATGTAAAAATATTTCCTTGAATATGTTATTGTTTGCGAATACAGACTATTACCTTTCTGAGAACAGAGGAATACTCTTTAAAGACTTGTAAAGTCTAGCGTTCTACGTTTCATATAAGAGTTATAATAAGAAATATTAACAAATAGTGTAATAATAAATAAGTGTTGCAGCTATAGTTGTTGTATCTTGAAAAGCTTGTATTCAGTTTGTGTTTCCAGTACTAAACTAATTTACAAAGCTAGAAAATAATATAATTTTGTTATGTGTTCAGGTATAGTCTGTCTAAAATTACTATGTACCATGCGTCATTCTCAAATTCAAATCATGGAATAGATATCACGTTCACCTGCATGAGCCGCCAGAGCGCACCGTGGCAGTGCACTGTTTTTGCAGCGAAACTGCAAATAACTTGTAATTGCTGCGGCTAGCACTGTCTGTCTTTCCCTCTTTCAAGGTTTTTTAGCATTTTGGGAGCACGAGTTGCCCATCCATGCTCATGTTAATCACACTGGTAAAAAAATGAGGCGAAAAGGTTCGAAAATAAATACGATGATACTGGTGATTATAATCGTGACGAAGTTAAGAACAAAAAGAACGTAATTCATAACAACTGAGACGAACACCACCGACATAGTCCAGACCTGGATTGCTATTTTTGCTTTGAATTCAGTTTTATCACAAACAGAAACACGCTAGAATCCTCTTGTGTATATTTAAGGAAAAGTATGTACAGTGCACCTTTCCGACGTTTAGCCTGGTTCCTCCGCAATAGATGTTAAGTGTTCCCAGTGCTATCATACACCACGTTTCACCTTTTGGCCTTTTATTTTTAGTACTACTTAACACAAATGCTCGTAAACAGCAATGTCCATGTTGGGATTTGAACACACGGCCAGCTGTTGGTCCGCTGTGAACTCTGAGGTCAATATGGCTGACACACGCTGCTAACTCAGTTTGGCTCCCTCGTTCCATTATAGCCTGAACATTTGAGATAAATTCTAGTGGAGAATAAGCCACAGGGATAATTTCGTCTGTGCTCCAAGTGGTAGAGTTTCTATTGGTATAGTGGATATATCTTCCACCCTAAGAATGGAAGTTAATAATAATAATAATAATAATAATAATAATAATAATAATAATAAACGATGGCAGGTTGCAGAAACCTCAAGGGGACAAAGGGGCGTTAAACGCAAACTTCGTCGGAACTAGTGCCCGGTTTCTCGAACACTGAGATATCGATTAGGTTACTATTGATTTATCACAGGGGTTTTATCAGGCAGCTCCGGTTTCCCTTTTGCATCCCAACAAATTTCCATCTATCATCTCATCGCAGATGTAGTGAAGACCAGCCTCCTATAGCGCATACTGGGTAACGATTCTTTCTGTAAATTTGGTCTACATAACAGGCTTTATATGGGTGAATGACAAGTCAATACCTGTCATAAGACAACACAATAATAATAATAATAATAATAATAATAATAATAATAAAGATAATAATAATAATAATAATAATAATAATAATGCCGTAACGTATTTCATCTCTCAGAGTTAAGGCCGTAAAGCATTCTCTACCACTGAACAAGCAAAAAGTATACATACATTTAGGAATAAACTTAGGTTTTCAAAAATTGTAACTGATGAAAATTACATTTACCTAAATTAAATAGTAAAATATAATGAATTATAAATTAGACAGTGACATACATATTGAGTAGCAACTTTATATATATATATATATATATATATATATATATATATATAAGAAAATAAATTACCATTTAATCAATGACCATCAGACTGTTATTCGTGAATGAGAAAATAATGATTGTAATATCACAGTAGGCCTACATCTGAAGACCTAATTTGTGTTAAAAATAATTCACATAGGCTATTATATTTCACAGATAGGGATAATAGACATCTATATGATACATGAAACCGCGACCTTTATTTTGTACCCTAATGTAGGCAAACAAAAGCAATGTATTACATCATTATGTCTTTAAAAACTACAAATAAATTACCTTCATATATTTTTAGGTTGAAAAAGAGGTCTTTTAACAGACATCTCTGACTGGATGGTAAACAAACCTTTATTTATAATAATGACTTTTTTAATACTAGGTTGTTGAGTGTCTTTTTGTATATATATTTTTTTGTCTTTTGCTTGTTTCATTTTTGTCATTCTGATTGTATATAGCCCATTATTAAATTTTTCGATTGCACATATTTTGCTCACAGACAATAAATGAAATTAAATACATATAATAAATTCATGTTTCACCTCTCCTTTCATACCGAATTACAATCCAATTCGGATTATATACTTACGGACCAACACGTACACATTACAGTCCTCCCTAGATGTGTGGTCAGCAAGGCACAGAGCCACCGCTGAGACAACACAGGACAACACATGAAAAGGCCAAACACCCACAGATGGAACACAAAAATCTCTTCCATTGCGCACCCCGGGAACAAACGCCCTAACTGCTTGGATACGAAGCTCATACACCATCGACAGAGCCAAATATTAATTCATTCAGATCAGTCGTTTATTCATTTTACTTTTATTTATTTAGTTATTTATTTGCTTATTTATTTATTTATTTATTTATTTATTTATTTATTTATTTATTTATTTTTATTTTGGTAGGTTATTTTACGACGCTTTATCAACATCTCAGGTTATTTAGCGTCCGAATGAGATGAAGGTGATAATGCCGGTGAAATGAGTCCGGGATCCAGCACCGAAAGTTACCCAGTATTTGCTCATATTGGGGAAAACCCCGGAGAAAACCCCAACCACGTAACTTGTCCCGACCGGGAATCGAACCCGGGCCACCTTGTTTCGCGGCCAGACGCGCTAACCGTTACTCCACAGATGTGGACATTTATTTATTTATTATTTCATTTTTATATATCTATTTATTTAGTATTTATTATTTACTTGCCTATTTGGCTACTTATTTATTTTGTCACTTGTTTATTTGCGTGTCTGTTTATCCATTTATTCATTCATTCAAATTCATTCATTCATTCATTCATTCAAATTCATTCATTCATTCATTCAAATTCATTCATGTATTTATTTATTCATTCATTTATTGATTTATTTTTTTCATTTTATTGTTTACTTATGTATATAGTTATTTATTTTTAATTGTTTATTTATCTATTTGTTTATTTGCTTTTCTGTTATTCATTTACTTATTCATTCACTTATTTATTTATTTACTTCTGTATAGCCTATACTGTATATATTTATTTATTTACTTCATATATTTATTTATTTACTTGCTTATTTAGCTACTTCTTTAGTTATTTATTTACAGATATTTATTTATTTATTTGTCTATTTATTTATTTATTTACTTATAATTCATTTATTCATCCATATATTCAGGCTATTTATTCATACATTTATTTATCCATTCATTCATGGCCGGGTAGCTCAGTTGGTAGAGCAGCTGGCTACGGACTGGAAGGTCCGGGGTTCGATCCCAGGTGGTGACAGGATTTTTTCTCATTGCCAAACTTTCAGAACGGCCCCGAGGTTCACTCAGCCTCCTATAAAATTGAGTACCGGGTCTTTCCTGGGGGTAAAAGGCGGCCAGAGCGTGGTGCCGACCACATCACCTCATTCTAGTGCCGAGGTCATGGAAAGCATGGGGCTCTACCTCCATGCCCCCCAAGTGCCTTCATGGCATGTTACGGGGATACCTTTACCTTTACCTTTTATCATGTATCTATTTATTTAATCATTTATTTATTTAATAATTTAGTATTTCGCGGGTGCTCGTGTAAAGGGGGTTAAGTATGAATTGACTAAACTAGAATAAGTACAGATTTGAACTATCCACAATTACTTTTCTCTTGTGTTAAAGTAAGTCACTCCTCCATCTGTGATGCAGTTACCGTGCTTCATATTTTGTGACAAAAGGGTTTTGTTCAGTACCAATGAAGAGAAGTTTACATACCTTACAAATTGACTTAACCCCCTTTACACGAGCACCCGCGATTTATTTTTTCATTTATTTTATTTATTTAATCTCCTTCTTCCATACCAATAGCTGGACAACATACGTGTCAAGGAAAGTGTGACATATGATGGGAAACACCAATCGAAACAAACAGCTGAAAGTTAATGTTAAGAACACTTTTCGCACTAGTGTTAAAAATTATTTTCGCACGCTACAGAATAATGGTCAATTTTAAGACGCTTGCCTCGCGTTAATAGATCTACTTTCAGAAATGACTGTCTAAAAATCCTTTATGTAATATGAAATCTGTAGTACGTCTTCATTATGACCTGTTGAATTACAAATCTTACGAGACGAACAAAAATAATTAACATGAAGACGGCTCTGACTCTACAGTAGTAATTGTCTTCTGCATGTGCGCCTCATTACAGAAGGACAGAGCGAGTTTTGATGTCCGTACATTCAGAATCAGTAAGAGATCAAAGTTGCTAAACAAACACAACAAGGCAATTAACATGGGACAAAGGAGACAGTCAAATAACAAGAAATGTGTAAGAAACAAGAGTCAAGAATCGTCGTCTCAGAGAATAACGCAAGGGAAGGAGATTTGAGGAATGGACTGACATTAACGCCGCATTGAGGAATTGTAATTAATGTAATGGGAACATAAAAGAGATAATTGAGTAGTGTAATGAGTAGACATCGGAGTTTAGGTAAAACCTATTTTGTTCCTGAAGAGATGAACTCGTGTTAAGTTGCATTAACACGTTTTGTGGATTGTAATGTGCTAATTTCACACAGCATACAAATGCATAATTTGTCGTAGCTACCTATTTTAACCATTTTTAAATTGAATCAGTGAGTGGAAAAAGGGAATAACTACTTTGAGCCCAACTTTTCAGGAAACAAAAAAACTTTCTACAGCTTTTTTGTTAAGTTTGATTTAAATGTTGTCAACAGTAAAAATGTTCACTATAATTTGTAGTATATATATTATTACTAAACTTTGCTCTATGTCTTGTTAATATTTATATACAAGTTTTTAAAATTTTAAAAGTTATTTCCTTTTTCCACTCAATAATCATACATTTACTTTAGTAGCTTCCTAATCTCTCCTCCAGTTTTCTTCTTCTTTAAGAATGTATATAAATGATTAAATAAGTTAATAACGACATCCACATCACAATTTTATGGAAAAAAATATACAGGGTGAATCAAAAGTCTGGAATCATATACATATCTTCTATATGCTTGATTTTCCATTACTATAAATGTTACCAGTATTTGTAATACCAAATGCTCTACCAGTGACACATTCGATTCTAGCTCTCAGCTATCTCAAAAGCCGCCATTTTGAATGCAGCTTTGAAATTTTAAAAGGAAAGGGAGTCATGTAGATACTCAAAATCATGTGAAATTTGCTTAGAAAAACAATGATGCAATCCGTTTTGAGATATCTCTAATCGTTTTCAAGTTATTTAAAGATAACTGTAATAATGACACAAACATTAGTTACTACATCTACAGATACTCGTATTTTGTAACATGGTACAGTCCTAAGGAGGCTTTGGAAAAGGTATTTTTATGCAATTCTCGTAATTAATTTTTCCTGCTTTACTGCTTGCTTAATCTGTGACAGTTTCAATACATTGTTGTGATTATTTGGAGCTTTCCTGTAACAAATTTCTTCATTTTCGTGATGGCATTATCGAAAGAGGAAAGAATTGATATCATTCTTCATTCTCGTAGGTTAAGCAACAGATATGTTGCAGCAGACTGAACGAACAGTTCCCTGGACATTGGATTGATCGACGTGGACCAATAGAATGCCCGGCCAGGTCTCCAGATTTAACATCTCTTGATTTTTTCTTTTGGGGTTACATAAAGAGCTTGGTAGGGTGAAGGGAAATTGAGAATATGGAACATTTAAAGAACTGTATCATTGAAGCCTGTGCTAAAGTCACCCCGGAAATGCTACAAAATGTTCTATCCACATTCTCAATTTTCTCTTCATATATTATTAGTTTATTATAAAACTTTTTCAATATTAGCTGTAATAGAACAGCTGAGTCAGCCATTGGCATTATCTTGAGTGGAAAAAGGGAACTACTACAGAAGTTATTTCCTTCTTCCACTCAACACAGAACAGACATGAGAATTTACCTGGGTAAGAATGGTACTAATATTCCCTTTTTCAGCTCATCCAATAGGTCTATCATTAAGGAACAAAATGGCTATCTCAGTTCAATTTAGGAAAAAAATGTAGTTATTCCCTTTTTCCACTCACTGGTTCAATTAAAAATATGTTTTTTCTCTTTCCCTTTTTTGTAACGATGAAACGTAAATCATTTCATTTTGTTTAAGTGACAGGCATTATTTCTTTTCCGGAAGATGAGGCAGCTTATTCTCCTGAACAAAGGACGACTTCATTCACGTTGAAGTTACCGACATCAGGTCACATTTTACATTCTTCGATGCTGTGATTGCTTCTTTGGAAACTGCAGGGAAACCAATTTATGAGCAACTACATCTTCTACTGGGTGTTCAGTTCAAAGTGTGTCATGGCTCGCTGTATGCCGTCATGTGGCTAGCCGATGAGCCTAGAGAATTCAATCTTCCTACACTTCCGCAGAGGTGTATAACCTATGAGGCAGAGAAGTTGCCTAGCAAGTACGGCGTTCATTCTGAAGAGTACGCACCGATACGTATGGTAACGCCGGTAGTGGCAGGAGTGTGAACTGTTTGGAAATACGTACTGTCGGGATATGGGGAGAGGCCTAAGACGATTACTTACGTATTTGTTGACATAACTTCGACGGTCAACATGGACACGGAGCATTTGATTTGTGTTGTGGAATGTTACCGTACGCAACCGATGATAACAAATACCCTGCGTACGACTTGCCGACGCAAAACACAGTTCGAAAGAGGTTATGGTAGCACACAGACCGTACAGCCCGCCATCTGTTGCTACTACGTTCAAGTTATACCGTACACGTTCTCAAGTTCAGATTGAAGAACGCCTTAAATAATAGGCAACTTCTCTAACATATACGCTGAAACTCGCTTCAAATCGGTGACCCAACAACAGTGACGTCATGACACACTTTGAAATGAACACCTAGTAGATCATGATAGGGAGAAACTTAGGTCGCCACCAGTTTGAGAAAAAGTACGCGAAAAAACTGAAAAAGTTCTATAGAAAAATCCTGGTCTTAGCGATCCAATACAACAGCATAACAATAATTCAAAATTGATGTAGGGTTCTCCCGCGACACCAGTAGACAAGCATTGGTATTCTTCCTACAAACTTGTGATAACGGACAAAAAGTGTAAATTGTCTCTGAAAGATTTGGAAAAGTTATGTACTAGTAGTTTATTTCGAGTGCATTTATGAAAAGTAAATAGGGTTGAAATGAATTAATCTTAATTTAAATATAGGGAATAAAATAATGCTTCAGTTTTTCATCATTATTACGCACATACATTGAATTTGTGTATACTCCCTATAGACAGCTACTGAAATATGTTTATAGATTGTATCTTGAAATTTTATTCTTCCTAATAATAATCGAATCATGTGGCTTTGGCTGGATTGGGTGTTTATGGTCTGGTTGTATGTTTCACTCTTATCACATATAACTGATTGATCAGCCTAATTACCTTTCAAGACAACTTTTATCAATTTCACTATGCTGCCATCTAGCGACTGCAAAAGAAATCACGTTATAACCTTGATGAAATTGCATGGGGTAATAACTTGAACGGGTTACATCAGCTACTTGTCTATGCTGATGACGTGAATATGTTAGGAGAAAATTCACAAACGATTAAGGAAAACACGAGAAATGTACTTGAAGCAAGTAAAGAGATAGTATTGGAAGTAAATTACGAAAAGACAAAGTATATGATTATCTTATGTGACCAGAATATTGTACGAAATGAAAATATAAAAATTGGAAATTTATCCTTTGAAGAGGTGGAAAAATTCTAATATCTTGGAGCAACAGTAACAAATATAAATTACACTCGGGAGGAAATTAAAAACATATTAAATACGGGAAATGTCTGTTATCATTCAATTGAGAAGCGTTTATCATCTAGTCTGCTCTGAAAAAAAACTGAAAGTTAGAAATTATAAAGCAGTTATATTACTGGTTGTTCTTTATGATTGTGAAACTTGAACTCTCACTTTGAGAGAGGAACAGAGGTTAAGGGTGCTTGAGAATAAGATGCTTACGAAAATATTTGGCTTCATTATACATCTTGATTACACAACTTTTAACACTGTATCACTGTACAAAACACCTTCACATATGCAGAACACATCACAAATGTCAACCACACCTACAGAGACATCAACACAGACATGGAAATACTGCACATCCAACCAAAAAGCCAGAAACTCAACACACTAGAACAATATGAAATATACAGACACACGAAAACACACCCTAACGATATTCTCAACACACAACTCAATTTCAAAACACATACACTCTTTGACTCTACACTACGAACGCACCCACACAGGAAACAAGAGGCGCCAAGACCAACAACGACCAGTTCCGCAGATGACCGAAAATAGGTCGAAACATGTTAACAAGGTACGTTAAAATTTAACACAAGAAAGTTCTTATCATACATATTCCGAAAATATTTTGGACTAAGAGAGATGAAGTTACAGGAGAATGAAGAAAGTTACACAACGCAGAACCGCACGCATTGTATTGTTCACCTGACATAATTAGGTGACATTAAATCCAGACGTTTGAGATGGGCAGGGCATGTAGCACGTATGAGCGAATCAGTAAAGTATATAGAGTGTTAGTTGGAAGGCCGGAGGGAAAAATACTTTTTTGGGAGGCCGAGACGTAGATTTGAGGGAGGTGGGATATGAGTGTACAGACTGGATTAATCTTGTTCAGGCTAGGGACCGATGGCGGGCTTATGTGAGGGCGGCAAGGAACTTCCGGGTTCCTTAAAAGCCATAAGTAATAACTTGCAGCTGTACTTCCATCTAGCGATCGTTACCAAAAAAATTCATTTTCGACAGTGGAGATCATAGCGGTTGTTCTCTTTTATATGTTGCCGTTTTATAACATGGGAATGGTCAATCTGATATACGAGTAGGGTAAAGATGGGTAATACTGTGATATGAGTAATATTGTGATAGTTCTTTTTGAGAATTTATTACAACTTTGATGAGCGAGAGGAAGATCGGTTCTTTCCGTCAACGTATTAAGGGAATGTTCCTGGACAAGTTGCTGCACAAAGCCAGTCCTTCTCTCGCTCAGTAAAATTGTAATAAATTCTCAAAAAGAACTATCACAATATTACTTGTACTACAGTATTACCAACCTTCACCCTATGTGTGTTTCAGTTACCTATACGAGTCGAAAAAAATAATAGTTTCAATCAGATTAATAATCGACACCTAACCATGTTATCATCGGTACTGTTTTTCTATAATCTTATGCGCTGACTATACAAAACGCGCTCTGTGCTTGTGTTATCATCTATACCCCATAGCACAGTTAACCTGTTTCCTTCTCTTGGTGACCAAACGCTGGCCGAAGAAGAAGAAGAAGAAGAAGAAGAAGAAGAAGAAGAAGAAGAAGAAAAGAAGGCAAAACCAAAGAAGGCAACGGAACATAAAATTTGAATAAAGAAATAAAAGAGATGAAGTATGCACATAGGTAAGATTTAAAACAGAAGATGATACGGATAAGAAAGGTACGAAATAAAAAGAAAAGCAGCGTCACAAGATTATCTTCAGGAATAAGGAGAAACACATTGTGTGGAGGGAGGAATGGAAAAACACAGAAACGAAATCTTTACTATTGTATCTGGGGTATATATGAAGCTTCTTCATACTCTCACCGGAAGGAAAATGGGGGGGTGTAAGAGGGCCGATCGAGGGCTCGAGGAGTGTTGGAAAGACTTCACTCTTCTCTATATCGCAACGGAAAACTTAATTTCCTCTATCGAGTTTGAGATGAAAGACAGCAACAACACAATATCACTGAGACGGGTCTAACAGGTGTCCCGGGGATCTCGTATGTCCGAAAACTTCGCAGAGATGAGACAAAGGGGTTTGCTAGAAAGGGGAATTGTTTGAAATGACGCATACACTATTTTATAAAACGCCGGGGGTGGTTTCCACAGCACCTCCACATCTACCTCCTCTACGCACTTTGCTATGCGATACAGCAAGAAGAGGTAGGAGGAAACATCAAATTTACATCCTACATCAAAACGACATATGATACCATAAAATAGGTTCGGAGGAAAAGGATGTACCAAGAAAACAGTGCAAGTATATTACACTTATTTTAATGCATAACCCAGAAGTGTATTTTTTTATACCACGGCCGATTAGATGGTGGTTCATTTACTTAACATTGAATGACGTTTAGCGATAGACAAAAACAGTAAGTCACGCAGGTGAGTAACATCAATGTTAATAACTCAGCACCAGTAAGAGATAGGAAACTCAAAATTATATGCAAATTAAAGGATAAATGAAGAGCTTTCTATCTATGTAATTTAATTACTATTATAGTCACAATTATGCCATTGTATGAAAGAAAAATTTCACAACCTCGAGCGGGAATCGAACCTGCGACTTACTGTTCTCCGGTCAGGCGCTCTACCACTGAGCTATCGAGTTCGTCTCACGCCAAAGCCTTGGAATTATCCTTTCATACTGGCGACTCTGTTATAGAGTACTGTCCATAGCGTCTGATCTAGTCAGCACTGCTTATGGGTTGAAAGAAACCTTTACAAATGTATTCTTCATCTTACGATGTTTGGTGACGTATACACGTCCGTTGATGTGACATATTAATGAATTTAAATACTATTATAGTCACAATCATGCCATGACATAGTATTTAAATTCATTAATATGTCACATCAACGGACGTGTATACGTCACCAAACATCGTAAGATGAAGATTACTATGTAATTTATTTCATTCCATAATGGATATTTTACACGTTGCTACATAAATACTTTTAACATGCACCAACATGAGTTAAAACTCTAAATATTCCAGGATACATAAGTAACTAAAACAATACCTTCTCAAATATGTAAGAATTTAGATTTTAGCTAGTTATTACTGCGTAAAGATTAATTTCTGGTCCTACAGAATTTATCTGTTATGGTAACAGGGGTCATTGAAGGAGGAAAAATCGCTCCGGAGCCGGGGATCCAACCCGGGTACTTGGTTTTACGTACCAAGTACTCTAATCACTGAGCTACGCCGAAGTTCAATCCATAGCACCGGATCGAATCCCCATCCTGTAGTCTGAGCTACGCCGAAGTTCAATCCTCAGCACCGGATCGAATACCCCTCCTGTAGTGTTTTTCCCTTTGTGGCCTGACTCTATGTTCGGCATGTATGTTGACATAATAAGTTATATTAAGTCAACTGCATTTATGCAAGGAACCACTCAAATGAGTGACTTTAATGACTGGGATTCAACAGTATAAATTATACTGTTGAATTCCAGTCCCAGGGACGAATTATATATACTGTTGGGAGAAGAATCTAAGTAAAGATTAATTTCTGGTCCTACAAAATTTATCTATTATGGTAACAATGGTTATTAGAGGAGAAAAATTCGCTCCGGTACCGGGGATCGAACCCAGGTCCTTGGCTCTACGTATGTCAGATGACATATTTTGCCGAAAACTTTTTTCCTCGTTCACCATTTCTTCTATTGCTTCTTTCAGTAGGCAGTTCCTTCTTATTACGAAGATATATAAATAATATTGTTTATAAATTGTTTACATTACCCACTTTTATGATACTTCCTCTTTTCCATGTAGTAGAAAGCAAAGAGAATGATGCTAGATGACCCGCTGACTAATACCTGCTAGCAGAATGAAACATGAGACATGGAGTTGGGACGGCGATATGGTGAGAAATTAATCCTGCCACTTGATTCGTGGAAGAGCCACAGGTTTTTACGCTTTATCAAGTCTAGATGACAAGTGGCAGGAACTAATGACTAAATTATACTCACATTTGTGCTACGACCCCTTGTTTGAATAGACTGCCCCGTGAGGAAACGACAAAACTGCCCCAGCATCAATTAAAATTATTTATTACGTGCGATTTGTCACGGGGAAATGCTACAATTCTTTGCCGAGGAGATGTTTGCAAATTCCTTCCCGACTTGAGCTAAGGATACTGAAACCTCGACTTTTTTTTCGAATAAAGACTCCTGAAAGCACAGAAATATGATGAACTACATTTGTAATATCCACGCTGTTTTGAGACATCTTAAGTTGTTAACAACAACAACAACAGCAATAATAATAATAATAATAATAATAATAACAATAATAACAAATACTGATTTGGAGTAGGAGTCAGTATACCTGACTGAGGAACTAGCGGCCCGGGATCGAATTCTGGTTGTGGCAAGTTGCCTGGTTGAGACTCTTTCCGAGGTTTATCCTAAACTCATTAAGAGCAAATGATGGGTAACTTTCCGCGCCGGATCCCGGACTCACTTCGCCGTCATTATCACCTTCATATTCAT